>NW_009712060.1:0-12015 GCF_000703405.1 Apaloderma vittatum
CCTCCCTCCCTTCCTTCTCTTTGTTGAATGATCGTTGTTAAAACAGATATTTTGTCATAGATACCGTAACCAAGACGCCATTTTTAGTTTCCCAGTGCTTTGGAAAGGCCAGATATTTTAAAAAGCTTATAAATGTGAATCTCTTACATCATGCAAGTACTCATATCAGTGAGATTAATCTTCGTGAAAACAAACAAACAAACAAAAAGTCACATTTGCAAGAAGTCCAGCACTGAAATTATTTGGAATTACTATTAAGGAATGAATGATATTTAATTTGTCCAGGGAGTTGTTCATAATCATTTACTTACTACAATAGACTCATATGATAATGTATTACTAACAAAAATAGTTCAATCTAGTTTAAGTCAAAAAATAAAGTAAGGATTAAAATGTTGTTGCAATATTTACTGGAAGGCCACTTGAAGAATAACTCCGGTGTATTTGAAAGACTATTCTAAGACTATTAGTACCTATTACAATTGCCTGCGTGCTGTTTTAGTTCTGTGAATATTTGCATCCATTTTCAGAGTTGTTTTATTTTGGGAGTTCCTAATATCAATCGCTTCTTAAGGTAAGGAGAACAAGGTAGGTAGAAAATGGCGTTTGGTTTCCAGGGCAGTCTGAGCTGACACACTAGCAGTTGAAGAGAGAAGGAACTGTGCAAGCTCGTACTTTTACAGATGAAAGAAGTCTGAGGAGGGTGCAAATTTTGCTACTAATTGTTTTCTGCAGCCTCTGGGCATGCAACCCACTTTTTTGTTGTTGTTGTTTTCTGTTTAAAATGCTTCTGACACAGTCCCTGTGAAAGAGGAGGTTATCAAAAACATAGAAATCCATTTAGAGCCAGATACACAAAAAAACATTTAGATGCTGAGCTACTATTGCTGTCAATACCTTTGTGTTCCTGCTATTTATAATTTATGAAATGTGTTCACTTTGTCTAGCTTGAGACCTCTGTCTCAAATAGGTTGTTGAATTAGTCAGTGGAGCCTCTTGAGGGCAAACAATTTCACCTGGCAGCTAGGTTAACCATTAAGGGTGTGATGTTTCACAGTTCCTTTAATGCCTTGTAAATCTGTGCTGCTCTGACACCTGTCCCCTGTCACTCTCCTCTTCTTCCAGCCAGCTTCAGCACTCATGCTCACAGGGTTCATGAGATGGCTGAAAAGCAATCTGAAAGGAAAGAAAAACAGCTTCAGCTAGATGGCTCACTATGATGATGGTGAGTGCAGCAAACCCTAGTGCCAAGACATGGTGAGAATAAGAGTGCATGGCCATGGAGAAAAGTGGGGAGAAGAGAGCAGAAAGGTGTTTGGGCTCAAATTGATTACGAAGCATCACTCTAAATCAATACTTGGTCGCAATAGGTTCACCTTAGGGTCAATACAGATCAGGAGGCACCTGTGTGGCATAAATCATGTCACGTCAGAGTGGAACTACTGTGCAGCTACCTGTATCTTCCCAGCAAGGTGGCTTTTGTCTGGACCTTGGCACACTGACAACTGGCTACACTCACGGTGTAGGGTTTGTTTAGGCATCTAAGATGACATATATGAAGTTGAAGTGTGTGAATACTTTCCTTCATGATACATATACACAGCAGGTAAATGCCAGGGATTTCAAAAATATTTGAAACAGAGCTTTCAGAAGTATTTTATAGAGAACCATTGAACGCTATGATTTTTATAACAGGAAATATCATATGTATGATATATCATAGAAATTTACAGCCCAGGCCTTCTAATGTGTTTGTATTTTCAGCTGTTAAATTCATTGAAATGTAGCTCCATAAACTGAGATGTGTTAATGATCTACCATGACCAAATACAAGAGATAATTCCATCATTATTTTGTTGTTATTAAAGGCTATACATGAATCACACTGTTACTTAATTGGTTACCTGATATGCAGTTACAGAAACTTGAGAGCAAGAAATACATTTTACAGTGATAAAAGAAAAAAGTATATTAGTCATAATAACTCTTTAATTAGATATTCCGTTGATTTTATTTAACCATTGTTCTTGCTTCATCTCCTTTGTACTCATTTATATGAGTTAAAAGCATATTGGCTGATAGTTCTTGTTTTTCAGGAGAAGTATAAAAGATAAATTAGTGATACTGAGAAAAACATAAGAAATATTTTTAATGGTTGAATTTAGTCATACAGCTCGTCAAACTTCAAAGATTTTAATTTTAGCAGATGATATTTTCATTGCTAAATATTCTGCATTTTGATATTGTCATGTCAGAAGATTTATTTTTCAGACTTTTTTTGTTGTTCCTCTTACTAGTATGAAAAAAATAATCTCAAGATTTTTCCTTCCTTTGTAACTGTCTTTAATACAACCTGCACAAGTAAGATTATTGATGCTATTTTGTCCGTACAATACACTGAAAACATATTGCAGGACTAATCTTAGGACTGTGATGTAATTCAATTTTATTTTGATCTGAGTTCACGTTATAGGCAATAATCAACAAAAATGGCTCCAAATTAATAAATTTAAAAGCACATCACTTTACTTTTGAAATTCTTCCCCTATTTTCCTTTATACTGAAAACTAGTCTTCTGTAAAAACAACGAGCTGCCATGGTCTGCGTCGTACATGCCAAATTACAAAACCGCCACCCTCACTTCATTTAACGAGTGCCTGCGCACATCCTTTTTCTCAACTCTGCTTTACTTAAGCTTTTTATGTGATTAGAACTGGAGTTCTAGCTGAAGTAGCTTCAAAAAGAAGGCTGTACCAAGGAAAGTTGGTGTCTCTCAGAGGTTGAGCATCTCCTCCTTTGAACCTTGCTTGTCATTTAGAAGTGCTATCCTTATTATGGCAAGATGCTGTCACCTACTACTTTGCAGTGCCCCTGCCCCTATGTCCTCTTTTGCTTTGTGGCAATCTGTTAACAAGCATGGGTGTGGACCAGCTCCTCTGAGCTGTCATAATATCCCATGGCATGGAATGTAATTCATGAGGTGTTTGTGTCCTAAATTCAGCATGCTTCTTTCAGAATTAGCCTAATGGATGAAAGGATCCAGGCAGGAATATGGCAGTCGGGTAAGTGGATGTTTCGCTGCCATGGCTGTGCCTGGAGGCAGCTTCAGACCATCATGGGGCAGGGAGCTCCACTGGATCTAATCATGGTTTATGTACAGGTCACATTAATCTAGAGGCTGGATTACCCTCTAGATGGTAACCTGTCCTTTAGGGTTGATATGAGTCTTACTCTTTTTGGAAAGCAGAGAATTTACAGAAGCCTGTTTCTAGGTCTGTACTCAGCATGTTTGAACTTTTCAAGGAGTTCTCTAAATCCTCAAGACAGTAGAGGTTTCAGGCAGATGGAGAAGGGAACAGAAAGATAAAGCTAAAGGAGACTGCAGATCAACCTAATGTGCAATAGAAAAAGCCTTAACTACCAGGATGCTGACAGTGGTGGTTAGTGATAATCTTGCTCTCAGGTAGATGTAGGTAAGGGATATGCCAAAGAGAACTGGCAGTGGAACTGATTGCACTTCAGTACAAATGCCTAGTATGTTAGGTGCAACTTCTGCAACTCCTCAACCCACATACACTGAGTAAGGTGTTGGACTGCCAGTCGCAGTTTACAAGCAATTCACAGATGGAAAGGAGGACTTCACTCATTAGAGATGGCTGAAGATGGAAACTGTGATGAATTTTTTATTGCTGATTGTCTGCAAGTCACTTAACTGGGGTCTCAAGAGTGACTGAGTTGTTGTAGCTCAGCTGAGCTTTGGTAATTGACCCCTACCAGTGTCTCTTGAATTTTATATTCAGTGCATTGTAAACATGAAGTAAAGCATTGCTAAGTTTAAGACAGCAGGATTTTCTTTGGTTTTCAAGTAACTAACAGTACACGTTATCACATACTGTGGCATGGAAGATGTTGTGCAGTTTCTTAAACTGTGATAACACTTTTGTGAGTTAAAGAATCATTCTGAATCTTTACTAATGTGTCTAATATCTACTTTATCTCTTCAGAATGTAACAGTTTCTTCATAATTAGTAATGATAAACTAGTTTAAATTACTTGATCATTTTATTTTGTATTTTAACTTGAATTTTAAGTGCATGCACACTGCTGTGTACATCAAAAGTGCATCAAAAGTTATACTTCAAAACCTCAAAACCTTTTTTTGATATTCAGTTCTGTTATCCACTATCAGTACAGCAATTTATCATGCATGAATGCCATTTCTAAGAAGTTCCATTTTTTTTCCTTCATTCTTCTTAAGGCAGGGACATACTATTAAGTCTTTTTGTCTTACAAACACATTCAATTAAGGAGACTGTTTATATGTATTTTTAATGACCTCTGCATACAAAATGATAACTTATATGTCATATATGTCAGATTTGAAGCGTATGTCAATACCTTAAACATTTGCAGTTTAGCTACCCCCAAATCCACAGGTCAGTATGTGTACATGAATTTTTACATTTTTTTTTTTTTAATCAAAATACAACATGATATTATATTTGAACTGAATTTTTGGGTACATTTTCAAGTGGAAAAAACATCAACCAAATACAATAATCTAAAAATTATTGCTACCTATTTTTACAGCTCATATTTGACTGAATTGAAATATACTCAGCTAGGTCATAGGACAAGAGTAACAAAATTTGAACAAAAGTAAAACTGGTTTTTTTTGTTATAATTTTACAGTTCAAACTAGAGGAAATGTAAAACTCTACAGTTTAAATAATGAAAACCCAACATGATATGTAAGTATCATCAGCTTTATTCCGTAGTAAATTCTGTCATAAAAAGAATGCATTTTATTCTTTTTATGAAGGATAAAGGATATATTGTTCTAAAGCCATTAGTCTACCTTTAAATGCAGCTTTTTAATGGGAAAATGTTGTATTGTGACATCCACATGTTGCCTGTGTAGATTACAGACACAAGTAAAACCAGATTACAGTGATTGTATGTTTTACAGGCTGTGTGGAATAACAATAAATTCATAAAAACCATGTTATCTTATAGGTGAAAAAACACATCCTACATCATTGTCCTTGTGGTAGAAAGCCATAAAAGTGCTTTAAGAGACAAGGAAGGTGGCTTTTTATCTATTGACTGTTTTCTAATAAATAAAAAAACCCCCATAAATACTTTATGGTTAAATTTGGAGTTTAATACAGGAACTTAAACCAGGGAAAGACAATAAAAGTATTTTTTTTGATATGTTCATTCTTCCTTATGCACCTGTGCTACTGAGTTCTGCCTACTTAAAACAGTGATCCAAAGAAAATTTATTTTTTTCTAAGCAAAGATTGGAGATGGGTAAAAAAAAAAAGGAAGAAAAACAATCACTTAATCATTAGTAAAGGTCAAAACTTACAGAGGTCTGTGCTGCCTCTTTAAAAGCATAGGACAATGACAGAGATAAACTGTAAGTGGCTTGAGGCAGAATCTCTGATGTGTAGCTGAAGGAAATAATACATATTGCATTAATGATAAGGTTTTTTTTTCAATAATGACTAATGTTGGGAAAAAAGTGTCTCTGGCAGAATCTTTACATGATTTTTTATTAAAGTAGATAATATTATTAAGTCTGGCATAAACAAGTAATGATAAAACTTATTTCAGAAGTATGGCTTTGAAAGTAATTTTAAGAGTTTCTCCAGTCCAATAGTCTTTAGCTATCATGTTTAGGTGTCTTTACAATTTAAAGCCTTTGTAGTTACATAAGATAAATAGGGATTCCAGATTTTACATCTTTTAATGTATGTAAATGATTCAGAAATCTGAGGACAATTGAATCAATTCTATATAGAAAAACAGTATAATTGTTTATTTAAAACTGCTTGAAAATCACTCTCAAGATTTTATTCTACCTGCATGTAAAATATGCCTACTCTCCTTGCCAGGCTTCACTATCCAGAGGGAGTTGTACACTCTTCTCTTTAGGAATATTCCCTGCTTGCTGGAGGCAGAGACTTTTACATACAATGCTGCTGCCATGTATATCCGTCACATAAAGGCCAAAACCATCAAAATTTCCCACAGCTACAGTTCTCATTCTTACATTTCTCTTTGAAAACAGTTGGCTTTCTCTATTTAGACAGTGCCTACCTACCCTTATCATAAATATTTTTCTCTCATGATGAATCATGATGATTTCCTAGTCTGGGCTCTGCCTTCTTTTACTGTTATTATCTCCTAGGAGTTATTCTATTGTAACTGCAACAGGTTCTCTGTGATTCAAGCACTGTGCCTTCTGCACAGCTAGAACACCTGCCAGTGAGGAACTGCTCTCCACTTGTCTATCTGAGAGACATTTAAAAGCCAAGGATTTACTTCCCAATTAGTTTTCAACTATATTGCTAGCAGAGGTGGGACAGACACTGCTTGTAGCAGTAAAGCAAGAAAAGTTTGCATGAAAGAGAATTTTTGTTTTTGGAACAGCAAAAGCTTTGTAAGTGGTAGTTCTTGTAATGAAAGGGGCTTCCTTTCCTGCTGAAGTGTCACCAAATACCCTGAGAGTGGAACAGACTTTCTCCTTCCCCAGGATCCTCCGTAAAAAGTGGCAGATAATTCACTGAACAAGAGGAAGTCATTACCTCAGAAACCTCTTAATCTTCTGACATCTTTACCTGAACTCACCAGAGGAGCATCAAAAATCCTCTAACAGTCCCTCAGATACCTGTACCTTTCATGCATGGCAGAAATACCTCAAGTGGGTGTCATCATCCTCTTTCAGACTACTTCTTGCTGAAATACATTTATTGGTGATGGCCAGGTAGAACAAACTGTGACTGAAATTGTTTAAGCTTACCTGGTTCATAGTCTCCACGTTTTTCCATGTTTCCTTTGTTAAAAACTGCATACTTTTGGAGGAAAGACTTCTACAATGTATGGACTGGCTAGAGCCATGCCAAACTAGTGATACCTAGTCATGATAGCTGACAACAATAGCAATAATTGTTTTACTTTATCCTTGGAAAGAGATTTAGATTACAGTTGTTGCTCCTCAGTCCTTCCTTTCCAATGTTCTGACCTCCCCATGAGAGCTATAAAGGTCTGAACCCTGTAAACAACACTGTCTTTTTCCTTTACCACTTTCTTCCCACCCAAGAAAAGAAAGAAAGCCAAAGAAGAAAAGCAGAACATATGGTACCATTATTTCTAAAAATTGAACAGGATAAATAAAAAGTTCTACACAATCTGTGCAAAACCCATCTTATTAGAATATATTTTGCAAATGGCAGTCACTCCAGAGGAGTCTACAAAGATGGAAGTCACTAGTGATCCTTTTGTAGTGTTCATTTGATATCTTTCTGGCTACTGAAAACTCTGGCAGGTAATGGTGTGATCTCAGAAAGAGTCTATGCACTAAGATCCAAAAATATACTGCTTAGCATAACTTTCATTTGTTATTACAGGGTTTTGCAAGGAATCAGATCATGTGTTTGGGTCAATTCACCATCACTGCCATTTTTAGTGGGAAATAAAACGTAGAGAAAACCTTTTGCATGCAGACATGCAGTAAAAACTGTGAGTGGAGTTTACAGATTTCAAGGCAGTATTTATTAGTACTCCTCTCCTCAATGATCCCAAATGATCATTATTTGTGGGCAGAAGCCTACTGATGTTTCAGCAGTGCAGAGAGCACGTTCCCATCTCTGGCACTACCTTACTTCTGGAATGGAGTAAACCGATGAGAAATGCCAAAATGCATACTATTGAATTAAATGCACCTGCTTGCCTTTTGTTAGGCCACTTTGCATCAGCAACATAGTTTCTGTGGCTTAATGAGCTATGCATGCCTGAGCTTGTGAGACATCGCGTGCTAACTTCCTCATTAGCAGTTTACGTAGTTATGGGAAGAACCATTGTGCGGAAATGCTTAGTGAAACATGCATGCTTCCAGCATCTTCTGCTATATTCCATATTCATAGGAGATTTTTCCTCTGAGTGCTTCTTGTATTCCTTATCTCTGTTATCAGATGTTAATTTTTAATGATAAATGTGATATTTAGAATTGAAATCTTCCAGTATATTATTCTGTGTGTTCTGTTAAAATTTCAACTTCAGAAATAACTTCAAAGGTATTTCAGGTATCCTTCAAAGACCTCTAACAAACAGTTGGCTCTGAAAAAGCAGAAAAGATATACATGGTAATTAGTATAAGAAATAAGAAGTAGATTGGGAGACTAGATATAATGGGCATAAACAGAGAGCCTCCAGCAGAAATAAAAATCAAGGCTATTCAAAACCAAAAGTTCAGGCATCAGGCAGTGAGAATGCAGGAAACACACAAAGCCTCTGCTAATAAGGAAAAAGATCCTTGCAGGGATTGAGGAAAAATGAGCAAAGACTGGGAAAAAGCAGAATAAGAGGAATGAGTCATGGGGTAGAACACAGCCACAGCCCCTCATGGAGAATATCATTAGGACAGCACACAGCCACCATTGTGTGATAGAGGAAAGGGAACCCCACAGAGTCCCTCGCTGGGCTAGCACAGCGTGCTACAAGAAGTAGTTAAAAGCAGAGAAGAAGGAGGATGTGACCTGGGCATCTGCATTATAACTGTAATGGAAGGGCATGAGGGCATAGCAGAAAGATACTGTCTTGCTCATGCTGCCAGGAGTACAATAGATATCAAGCAAGAGGTTCCATAATAATCTTCTAATTCGGTAAATGTCAGCCTGCAAGACTAATACTGATTCCTTCTGCTTTTTAAATGAAAACTGAAATAAATGTAAATAAATTCCGTTACAGGAAATATATCAATTTTCTGATTATACTAGACCAAGATGGGTATAATTATCCATTTGTGTTTCTGTTCGATACACATACATAAAATCAGATTTCAATAAGTGTAAGTATCAGAAAATTCAATGCATGTGTCAAAAAGTATGATTCTTCTATTTCCTGGCTGGCGAAAAAGGGGAAAAAAAAAAGGAGAAGAAAAAGAAGGAAAAGGATGGAAAAGACGGTCAGTGAGTGTTTCACTATTTGAGAATGATTGATAAGTCAGTCTTTTTTTGGCCTTTGAAGCTCTAACATTTCCATATACTTTTATCTTACCTATTCATTTTCAGTTTTAATCTTATTACTGTCACATAGGATTTGTGAAAATGACTGCCCATGTCTAAAATCAACTCTGGAGGATGATGTAGATCCTGCATCACTCTGTACTAATTTTAGCAAGGGTATGCTTGCCTTCTGATGACTGTGTACCTCTCTGGACTACACTGACCATAAGAAATTGCATTTGGCATTGTATTTATCTTTGATAGTCTGTGCAGGATTACCTATGTTACGCTTCCTTCTACATTTGCTAGCAAACTCTGTGCAATCATCAAATCCATGCAGGCCAGCAATACCTTTAGAGGAAATAAGTAATAATGAAATTATCATGAGGTAGCGACTCTGTTCCTGACATTTCTGTATCCACCCACTGACACACAAATAGTTCTTTAAATAAAGAGCACTAGGTTCCATTATGGCAATACACCCATTGTGAGACACAATGGCAGAGACATGTCAGAAGGACGAATGCTAATGCTGCTAGTGTCTGAGTAGTTACATAGAACAGGATGTTAATGAACAAACACTATAAAATCATACTTTAAAAATAAAAATGCATATTTAAAAAGAGGAGGAAAGCAGAAAGTACTAGAAAATCATGATTAAGTAGTCTTTTCCTCTTACGCCTACAGGGCTTGATAGCTGGGAAATTTTTGTCCATTAAAAATTATAGGAGATAGTGATGGGTATTTTATATTTACTGGTAGTGTTGTATCTTCCTGATTTAAATATAAGTTAATTATTAATAATAATCACAATATAATGAATCATAATATTAATAGCAAAATATTTGTGATCATTTATTCATAAGTTAGTTAATAAAATTACATTTAACAGTGTATGAAACTGTTCTTTTTTCCATTTTTAATTGTTCAAATATTTAGAAAATTATTTTATAAATGCATCATTTCAAAGGGTTTTGTAGTCTATATGGCTTATATAGATCTCTGTCAAGAGAATGTAAGATATGGAAGCTAAATATTTAACAACTTGCCTCTTTTCCATTAATTACTGTGTTGCCAGAGAAGCACCTTTGCTGACATCAGGAAAGTACATAATGGGAAGTCTCAGTTATTTCAGTGTGGCTACTTACTGTAGGATGTCATCAGACAGTAAAAAGTTCTGTTAAAAGTGCAATTAGAAAATAAGTTTAATTAAACATTTATAAATTCTTTTCATTTTTAATATGGCTTTTATGGATTGCTATGCATGTCTCTAGGTAGAGTAACTATCAAATAGTTTGTCCATATGCTATATTTTCTGTGATCTTTCATGATTTTCAGAGGATGAGGAATGAATTTTCAAAACATCATCCAAGGACAAAAAAAAAGGGGACAACGACATTCTCCGTACTGATTCATAGTGTGTGAAAGATGTGTTCTTCTTTAGACAGAGTAAAAATCTATGTAAAAAAAAAGATAGCAAGTTCACTTATCATGCTGGTGCTGGGAAAACTTGGGACATGAAGCTCTGTTTTGTATGGAGCATGGAAGGGCATTAGAGAAGCTGTGGGTATGTTGCCTCTTCATGGAAAAGTAAATCACTCTTCACTTTTGTCCTCAGAATTTGAAACAATGCTTCCTCAGATGCATTATCAAAATTCCTTCCCTTATAGCAGAAAAGTTTAGAGATTTTCTAATTCCTGTGTCCTGAATTATAGGGATATAAATTACTTTTTGCACCTACCAACGTAGCACGGAAAACTTTTTAATGTTAGATTCTTGTCTTCAGATTTAAATAAAACCTTAAAGTCTTCCGTCTTTTAGCAGAATTTTCTCTACAGAACCTAAATAAGGCCGTTCGATTTGAAGGATCAGTTACATATGCTGTGTGCACAAGGATTTCCTTAAGCCCCATAGATATTTTTAGACTTTGTAATGGAAATATTTTCTAGAGATCCATACAGAATTCCAGACAAAGGAGTGAAAGAAACTAACTGGAAAACATAGGGAAAACAATCCTTGTAGATCTACCTTAATCTGATTGTTTCCATTGCTTAGCTCAGGTTGCCATCCACACGGGTAAACACGGCTAACCCGCTCTAATGTAATGTCTCCTTAGTTTCAATCACCACGTGCAGCATGCTAATACCTACATTTGTGCATATTGGATGTATTTTTTTAAACCACTCCAGCTCTATCTCTGCCAGCCTACCTGCTGATATACTCATTGAACCTGATGTCAATGTGTCTTATACCAGTAAATAGTTTCCATCTGCTCCGTCACATCCACCTGCTCTGTAAGTGACCAGAGGGTCTATCTACAGTGTCATCTGTCAGAGTGGCCTGACAAAGAGAAGTCCAAAGTGGCCATTCTTGAATAACAGATATAAGAACTGCCTGTCACTCTAAAAGGGTCAACAAATCATTGCTCACTAGTTAACACTATAATAATTCCTTTCTATTTCTACATTCCAAGTATTCAATAATTTAATAATGTGAATTAATAGAACCAACAATTCTGTTGTAGTCCATTTTTTCTTCAAAAGTATTTAATATTTCTGACTGGCCCTATTTGCATCTCTGAAGGTGTCAGATGAATAGATACTGACTTCTTTGAATAGTATGCTGTAGCCACATGCTCTATTTATACAACTTGTTCAGTAACAGTGAGGTGGTAGATTCTTCCACCACATTGTTAATTCTGTGTTTTGTCACCATCCTGGAAAGATTTCTTTGGGTTTTTTTTTTTCCTATTTCCTCTCCTATTACTTTCCTTAGCTTTATGGCTGCTTCTGAAGCTGTTCTTTTATTATTAGTTTTATGGTTTGTCTCAGAGAGCTGTTAAACTAGTGACAGGCAATCGATCAACAAGGTTTTAGTATGGTGATTTTAAATTTGCATTAACTGAAAGACACTAGACTTTCTCATTGCTAAAGCAAGTTTGTGTCCCACTCAGCTTGTGTCCCATGCTCTACCTTGCAGGCTAGCCTTGTCCAGTGCCTCTTTT
>NW_009712060.1:12046-41331 GCF_000703405.1 Apaloderma vittatum
TAGATCTAGAACAGTGACCTTTCTACTCCCACCCAGTACCAGGAGCCGGGGATGCCGAAGTTAGATTTGATTTTTTCCCTTTGCTGCAATTATGTTGCTCCTCAGCAAAATCCTGGAGCTGGTACACAAAGGGGGAGATTCTGGCTCCTAACAATGGTTTGTGTAGGGTGTAATGAATAACTTGAACAAAGGGCAGGAAAGGAAACCCTCAGTGCCATCATAGGCTGTGGGAGAAATTTACCCCTGGGGCATCTTCTACTCTTAAGGACATTAAGGATGAGAAAGACATGGCCTTGACCACACTATTCCCTCATTCCCTGGCTGAACTTTAGAGCAAGAAGTTCGGTTAAAAATAATGATGGTGACGGGTGTTTGAGAGGGCATGAAAGGCACGAAACCTCTCAGTGGTAGCATCCTATTACTGCCCTGAACACACCTAAACTACAGACATGTTCTTATGCCCTAGTAACTGTGTGTGTAACCTCAGACTGTCCATAAACAAGAAAAAAAGGACTTAAAAAATGAGTGGGTGGCTGCTGAGGCTTTTGTGGTCATTGCACACAGCAGGCTCCGTCCTGTACTGGCCAGCCTGTACAAAGGCCTGGGTTTGGAGGCTCTAGCACGAGACGCTGAACAGCCCTGACAGAAAGCTGGAGCTTTGTGATTTACAGCCACCTCACTGAAATCTCCAAAAACTGATCTCACATTTCTAGTGCATACATTGGCTTTTTTTTTTGTAGAGTCATGATTTTCAGCTCAGGAAAAGCTGCCTTTAAGGTGCCTCTCTTATGAAATCTGTATAAAAGCCATGCATTTTTCTGGACCATAAGACAAACCCAAGTCTCTTTAGCTAGCCCAATGGAAAGGCATGTTATTCAGCCTTACCTTGTTCTTGTGAGGACTCTCACTTCACTAATTTGTAGTCTTTGGTCACTGTAGAGACACTGTGATTACTAGCCTGAGCAGTCATAGGGTGAGCAGGGAATAGAAGATGCTGTTAAAGGCTGAGTGTACCACAAAACACCAGTAGGAACGTCTCAATCTACCTGCCAGCAGTGGCCGTGATGAGGTTTCCCTGTTCTGGATAACTCAAAGAATAACAAAAATTAAATCAAAGCTATTAGCAGGTTGACAAGACAGAGAACTGTGTATTTTTGTACATACTAATGCATGAATTAGAAAAAATAAATACACATTTGAAAGTTCATTCCCAAAAAGAGACAGTCAGGTTTCTCACTGGGCTATTGATCACTTGAGCTCTTTTTCCTATGCGCTCTATTATGATGATGTAAAATACCACCAGACTAACTTCCAATGTCTTCAAGTTGAACTCAGATAGTATTTTTCTTTTCAGAGACTCTGTCACATCCTTGAAACCAGTACTGAGCTGTATTGTAAAAGCAGTGCCATTTGTGAAAGCATGTTCCTTTGTTATTTCTCTTTCTTAGTTTGTCTGTCTACTGAAACATGATGAGGCATTCCATTTTCAGCATTGTTTAGGCTAGGAGATACCTCATGATTATTTTTTTTTTGACCTGACATACTTCTAAAAAAGAGGTAAACATTTAAATTATATTTTTTACTTTGCTGCTTATTGAGATGCATGAGATTTGACGGATATATTCTTGCAGACCAGATGAAATGAAGAAACTCAAAACTCATTCTCTGAGTTCCCATTCGCATGACTTTGTTGTGCATCTCTTGCTATATGCTACGATAGGTAGTCTTTGAACAGCAGTACTAGCATGGCTCTTGTGCGTATGCGTTAGCTTACAATTTTCTAGACTTAACTGTACTGGCTGATGTTGCCACAGGTGCTAGCAAGTTGTTATTGAGAGCATTCACAGAGATAAAATTATTGTATTTATAAATAGGAAACAAAGTGGTGGCTGGAAGAAAATCCCGCAGAACTTTTAGAAGGGCTATTGAAATATTGGCTTTAGATTAGTAACAACTATGCTCCACTTTCTTCCATTGTATTTTCACTTTTGGGAATTCAGTGTAGTACCAGAGCAAGGTTTGAAGACCAATGAAATAGGTATCCAATACATTGTAGCTACATAGCATCATTGGCTATAAGAGTTAGTCTATATTTAATTCTATATTTTTTTCTTTTAATAACAACAACAACAACAACAAAATCAAAGTACTCAGTCTTTTCCAAACAAAGGATATAACAACAGGTTTTACTTCAAATCAGAGATGTCATGGAAATTAAATATATTTTCTCAGTGAATAATAAGAGAATGCAAATTCCTCTGGGCAACTGCTTGTTTCCTATGGTCTGTGTGCTTAAGAGTCCTTTATAACAGCAGAGAAGGCTCCTGCCTGTGTAGAGTCCATATGTATTTGGTAGCAACATCCAATGCAATTAAAAGCCAGAGGGAAGAAAAGGGATGCTAGAGTCATTCATAGGTTGGAGAGAGAATTTTTCAAGGGAAGGAGTAGAAAAACAGATTAAATAAAAAACCAACTAGACAGAAAGCCACCATTGGCCAAACAGGTTAAATTTCTAATTTATCTGTGTAATTACGATGAC
The DNA here is from genome assembly GCF_000703405.1 of Apaloderma vittatum. Taxonomy (NCBI): domain Eukaryota; kingdom Metazoa; phylum Chordata; class Aves; order Trogoniformes; family Trogonidae; genus Apaloderma; species Apaloderma vittatum. The sequence continues at coordinate 14,586 of NW_009712060.1, forward strand.
AGATTAATTAGACTTTAATTGCTAACTTAGCAGATGTGATAACACATATCACAAGTATAAATTGAAAACAAAAAAAATTTAGCTCTCAGATACATTCTCTAAGTATGTAAGGTTTATTTTCCTGAGAGGTCTTCTTTTTTTGTAAGCTCTTCCTGTGCTCTTAATGTATGAAGATAATTGAAAAATTAACTCAAAATATATGAAGTTAGAATGCATTATTAATGATTTTTTTCCCCGCTTAAGACAGTAGATTTGAAAACTAAGTCAGCAATACTTAATTCTTATTGCAGTGTAATTGAAAATTACTTTCTTCGAAAGATAACAATTCCTTGATTTATTTTAATTTACTTATTTACATGCAACCATGAGATAGGGACTGTTGCAGTATCTGACTAGGGTTAATAGATTAAGGAAAGTTTTCCTTTGTTCTAGGTTCAGACACAGGCAAAATATGTAACCCCTTTTGTGTAACCACTTTTTGTGGCCCGTTTCCTTCACAGATAATCTTTTTTGTCTTGTTTTTGAGACTGAAGTGGTATCTATTGGCTAACAGAAACAGGATTTTCAAAGTTTGGGTGTACCCTTGTTGGGTGAACTGTCATACAGCTACTTCAGTATTAACAGAATACATTTCTATATGTTATTTGACTGCAGACCGAAATCCAAAAACCAGCGTAGATTGTGTCATCTATTTGTTGTATTTGTCATTCTGCACAATCAGTAAGAGACGAAGTATTCTTTGAATCACACAAATAGTATGTAGATGTGTTCACATTGTGGCTATAGTCTCCATAGTAGCTCCACTGATAAAGGGCAAACGTTTCACCATGCACCCAAACAAATGTCACAGGAGCCTTTATGTATTGTACCTCAGTATCAGCACTGTAACCCGTAGAAGTCAATTGGTGGATGACAATTTCCTTATCCAGCACAGTTTAGCTGAGGATGACTTACAGACCATTTGCACTGTTCTTTACATGATGCTGTTGATTTCAATGCATAAACTCTGGCCTTACATGAATATCCTTTTGCAGAAGCTACAGAGCTGGAAGATATAAATTAAAGCATATGTTCAAATCACTCTGGAATTTATTTTGACCCATAGTTATCAAAGCTGGATTGTAATGAAATAAGATCAATGTCTGCTTGAAACTTTGTGCTGTGCTGCTGCTGCATTTCAGAAAATATGAAATCAGTGAATAGGCCTACCTGAACATCTGGAAATGCTAAAGATTTTTTCCCCTTGACAGAACAAAAAGCACAGTCGAAATGTTTCAATCACCCTTTGTTTCCTGCAGGGGAATTGGAAAGAGTTCAAACCTGCAGCCTTCAAGTCTGGCAAGAAGGCCAGCAAAACTAAAATAGATGTTGTGGGAGCATATTCAATATATTATCAAGAAATAACATTGTTACCTTTCAGGGAGAAAGAATAAGAATGCCTTGTACTCTGGAAACCCACAATGAAACTAGAAGAGATGTGCAACTGACCAGAGTTTACAACAAAACACTCTATGTCATTCCCTCCTCAGCTCTAGGCTACATGACAAGTTGCCCTGCAACACAATAGAGAATGACAGAAGAAAAATCTCTGGTTTTTACTGTGTTAACATAACCAAGTAGGTTTCGGACTTTATTTTATCTGTTAATTAGGGCCTGAAATTTATGAGATTTTGCTTTATAAATTTCAGTCATCAATAAAATTATTTATTCATAGTTTCCATTAATTAGAGAATAATGTAGTTTTACCACTGAGAACATGCAGTATTTTTACATCTAATACATACTGTATTTTAAAGTGATTTTTTAACTTTGAGGTCAAACTCTGTTGTTGTTTAGCATTTAAATGATTTTTCATGCTTAATGTTCAAGAACATAAGCTTTCTATAATGAGTTTTGTGGGACATGCTGACACTGCAATGGGGATTATCTCTTCTTTTCCAGTTCAGAAAAAAAGCCAGAAACATCATCACAGCAGACAAAACAGCCCATAAACCCTGGCTGTCTATCTATCTTCTTTTCATTATGTACAGATTCATATTGTACATTAGTATCTGGTCCTTAGGGAAGATAACTGAGTACAGTTTATTCTTGGTCAGTAGTGAACTGCATTATGAGTAAGAAAGCTAAAAGCGGTTTTATCCAGTACTTTGTATATGACATTTTTACCCGTCCTTCTCACCCATGGATGTGCTGTGGTATGTTTCTTCAAATTTTGCATATCTGTTCTTCCCTCCTTTGCATAGCTCTTCAGGTGTCTCATCTTCCTTGGGAGCCAAAAACTTTCAAAAGACAACACAGAGCATTTTGAGTAGCTTCTTATTCTCCATCGCTCTTTGGAACTACCTGAACCTCTTCACTGGTTACATAGGAAACCTGGGAGATTAGGCCCATAGATTGCACAGCTATTTATCATACTCTGAAGACCTACTCCTTCCCGTGTTACCCATCCATTACCTGTCCACCCTGTAGAAACCACATTAGCATCTATGGGGTGAAGGGATGTAACTCACTGGAGAGTGTTTATCACTCTGCATGGGGCTCACAGGTAGGAATTAGATTCTCAAGAAAGGCTGTGCAGGCACGATGCCTCCTTCATCTAGCCTTTTGAACTGAACATTATGGAAGGTGCCAATAGGAAAGTAAATCTTGTACCAGGAAGCTATGGACTGAAATTTGGCCATGGGCGACAGTCTGGAAGTATGAACAAAGCAATGTTGCAGTCAATGTAAAAAGATTATCATATTCTTATAGTGGAGTGTAGCTGCCCAGAGCTAAGCCTTATAGCAAGATTAATATCCCTTTACACTAGAAGTGACTAACTTGAAGTAAAACTCAGTTCTCTTAGAAGTGCTCACACCTGTCTCATGCTCTGAAAGAGCAATAAGGTGTGCATGGAGGAAAGGGTGAAAATTGAGGCACATATAAGAGTCTAGTAGAGTATCTTTTATCAAGATGGGTTGATGTCAGCTTTGAAATGCTAGAAAAGGAGGTGGATGAAGTCCAGTGTGTAGGAAAACAGAATAATGCTAGTAGGAGATAAGCTTAAAGTGTGCAACCTTTCTTAGTAACGGTCTCTAGGAGTGGATGAAAAACTCTTGCTTTAATACTAAGAACAAACTGTTGACATAAATTGCACCTTTGAACTCATGTGATTGCTGTAGCTTCACCTGCAAGCTTTGATTAGTTCATTTTATACATTTTTCCTATTACTATTGATGCACAGTGGTGAGTCAAAATGTGAGAAGAATCTGTTCTCCTCTTGATACATGCACAGAAGTTCATATTTTCAGGAGCTTCACTTCTACAGTGTTAAAAAAGCAGAGTCCAAATACTAGGTTTCCTGAAGCAGAGTCTTAAGCACTGAATCTCATAAAAACAATATTTCAACAGAATGGTATAACAACAGGGCCAGCTCAAGCTGGGTGCTTTCAGAGAGGGACATCAAACAAAGAAATCTCTGTGAAACTATACCTTTACAATCTGACGACACCAAGATGTGTGGTGCTGTGGACTCACTTGAGGGAAGAGATGCCATCCAGAGGGACCTTGACAGGCTTGAGAAATGGGCCAGTGCAAACTGCATGAGCTTCAACACGTCAAAATGCAAGGTCCTGCACCTGGGCCGGGCTAATCCCAGGCACAAATACAAGCTGGGCACAGAGTGGGTTGAGAGTAGCCCTGAAGAGAAGGACTTGAGGGTGTTGATAGATAAGAAGCTCAACATGAGCTGGCAGTGCGCTCATTCAGACCAGAAGGCCAACCGTGTCCTGGGATGTATCAAGAGAAGCATGGTCAGCAGGTCAAGAGAGGTGATTCTCACCCTTGTACTCTGCTCTTGTGAGACCCTTCCTTGAATACTGCATCCAGTTCTGGTGTCCTCATCGTAAGAGGGACATAGATTTGTTCGAGCAAGTCCAGAGGAGGGCCACAAAGATGATCCAGGGGCTGGAGCACCTCTGCTATGAGGACAGGCTGAGTGAACTGGGATTGTTCAGCCTGGAGAAGAAAAGACTCCAGGGGGACCTTTTAACTGCCTTCCAATACCTGAAGGGAACCTATAGGAAGGCATATTTACAGTAATGTCCAGCGATAGGACAAGGGGAAATGGATTTAAATTGAAAGAGAGTAGATTTAAATTGGATCTTAGGAAGAAATTCTTCAGTATGAGGGTGGCAGGACTCTGGAATAGATTGCCCAGAGAGGCTGTGGATGCCTCCTCCCTGGAGATGTTCAAGGCCAGATTGGAAGAGGCCTTGAGCAACCTGGTCTAGTTAAGGGCATCCCTGCCCATGGGAGGGAGGTTGGATTAGATCATCTCTAAGGTGTCTTCCATCCTGCACCGTTCTATGATTCTTTGATTCTATGATCTAAGTTTCTCTTCCCTCATACAGCAGTTCATTCCAATAGTAATATTTGGGTCTAGGTTCTTCTTGTTCCTCATTGGATCCTTTCTCTGTCTCCAGGCTGGTTGTTTCTTATCTTGAGGATGTAGCTTTTGCTGACAAATGTGGTTACCTTGTTTTTCACAGGATGCAGCAGTCTTGGGGCCTCCCTTCATGTAACTAAATGTAGGTTCAGCATAAATTGTGGCCTAAGGCTTCAGTAAATCAAGCTGCTCATGCTAGCTAAGTGAAGCTAAGCAAACAGCATACTAAATTATAGCATTATAACTCTAAGTGATTAACTCTATTTAAAACTTATTCAAGCTAAAAACCTAATATCTCTTAACACACAGCAAGGCAGTAATAGACTCCTCTGGGCTCTAAATAAATTAGCTATTTTAAAGAAGAATTCAGGGGGTCCAGTTTTATTATTCAAAGGAACAAACACAGTACCAAAATGTTTCTTTTCTTCCAGAGCCAAAATTTTCATAAATAAAATTGTAAAATCTTCAATTCCATATAAGTTTTCTCACTAAAAGTTTCAATAAAGAAAAAGAACACATTCCTTAACATCTGTGAGCCTTTGAAGTATGATAATGCCATCTTTTTAAGATATAAGTGGCATTATATGAACAAAGTACAGATTTTTTTATGTTCTCTGAACTAGTTCGGAGTACTGTAGTGTGAGTTGATGGGTTATACTTCTGTTTTCTCTAACATCTAATAGAATTTCCAGGAAAGGCAAGCAAAATTGGAAGTTAGTCAACCATTTGACTGGGTGAGACCTTTTAAATATTAGCAGTAGCGTGATTACTTAATCGTTAACCATATATATATTTTTTTTATTCCTATTAAAATTCAAGTCAAATTATGTATATATATGCCAATGTAGATAAGGATCTCAGTGGCAATGATAATCATAAATTATGCATTTCTTTGCTCCATGCTGTCTGCTGTAAGTCAATTATATCAATATTTCTACAAAATATACAATTTGTAATTACTGTTAATTTATATACACAATATTTGAAAAAATGTATACATGAACTTCATGCTGCTGAAAGGGCATCTCTAGTCTCACGCATACTGATGAACTAAATACTCCACAGACAAATGCTGTGAAAACTCTGCACCTTCATATGCTTTCTTTGGTTCTGTGCTTCTGTGTGCATGTACATGTTTAAATTTGAAAGTTGTGCTGCTATTATTAGAATAGAATTCATCAAATGTTCTGAGCAGGCAAGTTACCTGTGGATCATCTTTATGCGTTAAGATGATTCCTTTATTACTCTTAATGTATTTGTCTCCTCATCTCTCCTTAAGCCTCAACAGTTTAAGCTAAACTGGTCTTCATTTGTTAATGGCTTTGTGGCAACATCTGCTGTTATAGTGTAATGCTTAGGAGTCAAAGCATTTTCTGCTCTGCTTCCAACACATGATTGGTCTCTCCCTGGATAATGTTCTCAGGTTGCCCAGTTGCTCTTCCATTCCTTACAGTGGCCTTTGAGAACTCAAAATAATATTCACCAGACTGTCAAGCTATGTAGCTTGAGAGTGAAAGAGAGAAACAGGTACAAAGTACATTTATTAGTGCTGTGAAAAGGAAAATTAAGTAGTTTTTTGGCTATCAAATAGGCCAATACAGTATTTTCTACTGAAACCTCTAGTTAGCTTTTGGCAGATGGCTCCTCTTCTATGTTCAGATTGAACTCGTAAGCCCATAAGGAGTCAAGGAAGGACCTTGCCATCTGCTACGGACAAGTACTAGTGATTCACCTATAGTTATGCATCTTCCTAACTCTAGGTAACCCTGCACCTTTCTGCCAAGTGGTGACAGTTACACTATTATTGCATGCCATGGAGATTAATGAAAACCCCCTTATTTTTGGGTGCTGATATTCGGTAATATTCAACTATTTTGTGTGGCAAATATATGAAAAACAGTCAGTATAGTCTGGACATTAGATAGTCAGGACTTACCTGACATATCTAAAAGGTCTTTTCACAAGAAGCATAATGCCACCTCCTTCACCTTCTAAATGGGTGCAAACACTACACACTTGAATGTCAGCTTAGCCAGAAATGCAACTGCACTTGGCACAGTGACTAAGTAAGCTTATATATGTTGCCGTTCAGTTCAGAGTAGGTGTTCATCTGGCTGGTTAAGATCATGGGCAAAGCGATAGGAAATGTTGAGACTGACATGAGATGGAGCTATAATTATTTGACTTTGGAGTAGGATGGAATCTGATGGGCACAAGATCTTTATCTCCTCAGGTGTAAGGTGCTCTTTTAAATCCTCATTATTGCTTCTTCTGCAAGTCTTATTCTCTATCCTCATCTATGGCTAGCTATCCCCATCTAGACTTGTAGTCTAGTCCACATGTGCCCTGACTTGAGACCTTTGCTTCTTGCCTCACTGAATGCTTCACTTATCAAGAGTTTTCTGCTTTCTTTTGTGGTGTCCCTGTTGCTAAGAAGTTCTCACAGAATGGTGTTATCATTCTTCTTCAAATTCCTCCTTAAAAATCTCCTTTATGATGATGCTATGATGAAATTTGGAAAATAGATTACTAGTATGTGAAAACTGCTGTTTTATTGCCATCGCCTTATTTTCCATCTTATTTTTCCATCTGCTTGTATCAATCTGTTGCCTCTCATCCTAAATGTGGATTGTAGATTTAAGACCATGAATATTAATACCATCTATGAGTACTGTAGAGTATCTGCCATAATGCTCTGCTACGTGGCTAGAATTCTTAGACATTATGGCAATGTCAATTATCATCATTTGTCAGAGCCCAGAGATAAGGATTTTTTTTACCCTGCAGTTACGGCTATAAGCTAGAAAATACAAGAAAAGAATTGTTTCATAAAACTTTTTAAGGGTTATTGATCTGGGGAGGAAAGCTGTTTTATAACATTGTGCGAAAGATAGCAATGAAGAAAGATCATACCTCATTGCTGTTGCCTCACTCTGAAAACCCTTGTGTGATGGGGGGGGGGCTTGTGTTTAAAAAACAAAAACAAATAAACAAAAAAGGTTTTTTTATGCACACACAGTAAAATGTCTTTAAAAGCGACGTGAGGAGGGAGACTGAATCAAACAGAAGCTTGAAGATCTATCTATCCTATTTCTACATGCAGTCCTTCAGAGTACCATAAGTTTATTTGTCAAAAATTCCATCTTTCCAAGTGAAAAGAAGATAAAATCTCCCATCAAAAAGTTATTCAATTATTCTGTCATCTAATAAAACCTCTGTGACAAAATGAGGAAAATAATTTACTGTCTCTGTTACAGTGTTGTGAGAAAGCATTGATGCTCAAATGACACTTAAAGAGCCTCAGGCAGAATATACCCAAATCACATGAACTCAACATTATTAAAATAAATACACATAATATTAAATTATTTTAATAACTGCAAACTAATAGTTTTATTTATTATTTTATTATGATTTTCATGGCTATATAAATTGAGTATAAACATATAGAACATATTCCAAAATCAATAAATTTTGCAACCTAGCAGATAGAGAATGTTTCAGTGTGTTTTGAAAAGTTTCCAATCTGAAAAGAGCTACAGAAAACCCTTGAGCAACATGCTTCTACACAGTGTGCAGAAATCTAAGCAATGTATACAAAATCTTGAGAGGAGTGAACTGCACAGAGGAATTCATTTTGTTTCTGTTTTTATTTCTGCAAAGTTTTCAAAAGATTGCCAGCATAGTTCAATGACTATTGAGGAAAAAACAAAGGCATAAACATATGTTCAGTTAAAAGCTTTTTTTTGTATTTTTCTTGTTATCTGTAAACTTTTCTATGTACAATTTTTTGGTTTTCTTTCAAATAATTATTGCAGAATAGATACCCTGATATACGTTCACAGATAATTAAGGTTAAAATATCTGTAAAATCTGTTTTATTTTCTATATTTTACTATCAGATCATATTTATAAAAGGTCTGTAATCAAATTAGGAATTCTGGCTTTTAACTATAAATAATTAACTAGCTAGATGTGAGAAGCTCGTAAAAGCTAGTATCTATGGATGAAAGGATGGTTTAGAAAGTAAGTAAGTCCTGACTATGCTGATGACCGCTGTCCTTGTGCTTGGGAGATGCTTGCCCTTTCAAGGAGCAAAGGCTAGGATCTACAAGTGTCCTGAGTGGCACCAGGGAATGTGCTCTCTCTGCCCTCAGGATACCTTTTGCATTCACACTCATTCTCCATGCAGGATGCTTGCCACATTTCCCACATATAAGAAGCCTCTACTGTCAGATAAATATCATGACCAGTTTTATTTATTGCTTAAACACTTGCTTTTTGTGGAGATAATACTTGAAATATCGTGTATCAGCAGCTCTGAGGAATATAAACATACTGATTCAGGTAATTAGCAAGATCCAAAGCCAGTGAAATAAGCAGTAAGAAGAGAATCAAACATTTGAGACAACTCACAAACTGAAATCCAGCTTAATCAAAACATGTGGGTTAGGATAATGAACATATCTGTAAAAATTAATGCTGTGTAACTGAAAAGCAATTGGAAATGTTTATGAAATGAAATATACAGAGCTGCTGTAGTTAAATGATAATTTGAATTTTAGAGAAGTTGAATTTTAGAAAAGAAGATGTTAATCTTATGCTTCAGGTATCAAAGCACTCATTCAAAAAAAATAAAGCAAAATAGATATACTATGTGACAGATGATCTCTCACATATCTAATATGCCCTGAAGCATTCAGTTAATGTATAAAGTTAGTGCAGGCTAGTGTCAGTAAGGAAATTTCTATATTTTTTCTTCAGAAAATCAACTGTGTATTTCCGAGATGTCAAGAAAATTAAATAAAACACCTCCGACATATTTTTCTTTTTTGAAAGACAGGTCAGTCTCAAAATAACCATAGCATTCCAGTTACAACCATCATTCAGAACAAGAGGCTTCCTTGCACTGCTGCTGCATTAAAATATATTAGGGGTACATTACAACAGTATAACATGCTCTGAAGAAAAAGAGTTAATCTCAGGATTAGGCAAGTGAACAAGTTGTATATCCTCTGAGTCACAAATTCCTCTAATTTCCCCACCCTTGCCTTCCAGAGGAATTAGAAAGTTACTTTTCACCTTTGTCATGGAGCATCCTCTGAGATACTCCTGATTCTCCAGAGTTCAGGAAGTATATTTCAGTCTTCATTATTGTTCTCAAAGCCAAAATCGTAACCTTAAGGAAGGTTCTGAATCTGATGGGTAGGTCTGAAGTCTATCAAACCTCCACCCCAGGCCAAGTGCTCAGGTCTATAATGTGGATTTAAGCTGCTTACTACCATACATTAAGGAATATTTGTATATAGGTTTAACCTCAGGCACCTGATCTCTCCAGAAGTGATTGTTATTGTATGTGAAGAAAAATTTTATTTATTTCTGTTCAGTAATCTTGTCACATGAAAATAAGCAACTCAGAACAGCAGAGAATTTATTGTTACAACACTTTCCCCTTCAATTTATAAACTTGTGCTTTTGCAGAAAAAATGTTCCTTCAAAACTATTAGCTATTACCTAAAGTTTGTCTGAATGGACAAAAATAGCTCATTGATAATGTAAGATCAAGGGATTTGCCAGAGCCAAAAGCACCTCAGGGGTGACTTTTTCATGGTGACTAAGATCCTTTTATCACTTCCTCCTCATTACGCAATCACTGAGGTGATATTATGGATTGTAGCCCTACATAGCGTAACATAATGTGTTGCCAGTGACTTCAAGGGTTTCCTGTTCAACATATGACTGTTATCTGCCATCTTTTCCACCTAGCTCACTGCTGGCAGGGCTAGATCTTGATTTACCCAGAGAGGGGGCAGGAGCCAGAATTAGCTCTATACTCAGGTGTCCTGTTTTTCAAGACATCAAGTGGAACCCCTTTAGCAGCAGTTGCCCACAAAGGAGATTCACTTTGTTAGGAGGAAATCACAGGAAACATAATTCAGCTTCACTTGCCTCAAAGTTTCTGACTGAGGGTAAAAAGCAAATCTAGCCTGTGGGCAGAGGCAGTTCCATGGTCTAGGCAGTGAATGCTTAATCGTTCATTTTGTGTGTTTAAGCTGAAAGGAATTGACAGTTTTGAGTTATCATGTGTTTTCCTAGACCTTGTCTCTAAATGCCTTGACTGTTGCAGTAACCTATAGGTACAGGAACACAGGAATACTGGTTTTAGTTTTAGTTTTAAGTTGAGGTGTGTTTAGCTGCTTGGAAGTGATACTGTCTCACATTTTTACACAGAAGACTTTCAGGCCCAGTAAGCATTCCAAGGAACTACCTATTCAACCAAAGAAGAAGGGAAATGAACAAATTAATTAATTGGATTAGATGATGAAAGCCTTATAGCACATGGAAGAGAGCTATTTATAACTGTAACTTTATTTTAAATAGAAGGAATGGTCAGAAGGACTTCCCAATAGCATGAAGAATCTTTTCTGGTGTCAGATACAGATTAAGGACTTTGAGGGTGACCTTCTGGAGATAAATCACCCCTGCAAAGTCTGCGCAGAGCAAGGCCAGTGTGACTAACTGGTGAACACAGTAAATCAGCACAAGGAGCTCCCCAAGTGCTCGCACTCACTGTGTAGTGTGATGACTGAACAAAGTCTAGTCCCATGGACACGTATAGGTGGTGGGGAGGAAACTACAGCTGGGGACTGACATGAGGCTTGGGAGCAAACAGGCAAGAGGAAAGATGCAAAGTGAAAACATGTAGCTCTTGGATCTGATCAGCTCTGCTTATTCTCACAGAAACTAAGTCCATAGCAGTACCTGCATCATGTAACCACATGAAATAGTGTGGAGGCTGGAAGAAAAAGCTCACATGGCATGATCGCAGGAAAGCCACACATGAAGAGTGGCCGGCCTGCATTAGGGAGCTAACAGTTTTGATGCATTCTTCCAGGAGATGTTCTGACATCTTTCAGGTTGTCCATTGAGCAGGACACTAGCAAAAAATATATATTCTTCTATGTGTGCTTTGATTAGAGAGCTCCTTGGCTACAGAGACTCTCAGTGTGTGGCATTTTGGGAACTGTTATGCTGGAGCAAATCGAAGTTCCTTCTCACTCTTATTTCCTGGAAAAACTTAAGAATGCTATATGTAGAACAAAATGTAGAATAAACAGATCAGCAACGAGCTTTGTTCACATCCCCTGATGATCACAGATCTATCCTTATTCTGTAAAGTTTAGATGCTAAGGATTTACTCTAAGCCCTTTGTGTCCCTTTTATTGTTTTTGTTTTTTTTTTTTTGTCCCCACTGTGGTATAGTTTCCATCTCCTTGGACATAAACTACAATTTATAAGGAAACAGCATGAGATATCTAGTATGCTTATTCTTCAAAGAACATTTTGAATAAAGAATTATGTATTTTTTAAATTCAGCTTTTTTAATTATGTGGTTTTATCTTGTTCATGTAATATCTTAATTAAGAGTGAAGAAAGTAATTTTTTAATTAAATTCTCAGCTAAACACAAATAATGGAATATTTACTAAAACTAATTTTTATTAACAAATTCATTCTCAGTTAAATTTTTTATTTCTTTAAACAAATATTGTCATTAATCATATTAAAAGACAAAATGAAAAATTACTCATTTATGTAAGATTTAAAGTCTCTCTGTCATGGGAAATTTTATGTATAATAGGAATTTTTCCATCAGACTTTACACTGCATGTCAATATTATGATTGTGTTGAAACTTACTACTATCTTATGCTATTATTCATTTAGAAATGAAAATGTAAGAAAATGAAAAATCCTATTGTTGTGAATAGCTTTCCTCTATAAAGCCAGCAGATTCTTTTAGCTTCTAATGTTGACACATTTTTTTGGGAAATACTATACACTTACACTCAAATTCAGTGAACATACAATATAAGAAAGGCTTGAGTTTTTCTTTCAGAGTCCCAGGAAGCTATGATCAGTCATGTCACGAATGCATGTAGTACAGACTCTCTTATCGTGCACGGCTGCCACAGGAATTATGTTTCTGCTTTCACACACTTTTTCAGATTAAGGACTTTGAGGCTCTAGGGATCTGTCTATATAGATGTAGTTGCTTTTTTAGATATACAAATAAAAATGAATGTATAAGTACACACAGCTGCATACATATAAATACATTTATATGTGTGTATATATATATGTATATTATACATATGGGCGTAACTAAATACAAATATTTACAAATATGTATTAGTAGTGGCCCAACTATTATCATTAACAACATATTAGCAATAATAATGATATCTGATGTATCAGCCAATTTATTTCATTCTACAGATATCCCATTGGGAAAAACATACCCAATTTTTCCCCATTAAAACATCATTAAAAAAATTATATAAAAAAAAATCAGTTTACCAGCAGATTTAGGAAAGATCTTTCTTTGTAAGAGGACCTATACTGAAGCCTAAAAGGGACATACTGAAAGATCTAATATTGCCAGCCTAATAAAAGCTGGTAGATATTCCCAGCCGGTACAAATTTGTTCAACTGCAGTGATTTCAGTGTTTTTCATCTGCAGCCTATCTTCTAGTGCAGTGAAAAATATTTGACTCCATTGTACAAAACTGATTATTGATATCCTGGTTAGATTTTACTGTGTCCCTGTCGGCATTAGGTTTGCAGCAGAATATAAACCTCCTTTTCAAAATTGTGGTTTTTTCTGCTGTGTTCATTCCAAAGCTAGTACATGAGAGATGAAGAAGGATAAATTCTCTCAATGTGTTCCCTTTTTTTCAGGTAATGATACACTGTGTCTTTGTTTAATGTAAGTAAAGCTATATTTTTTAGAAAAGCTGTTTCAGCTATTGAAATACCCATAATTTTAATTTAAGATCTTATGCAGGATGACTTCTGAGAATATAGTTCTTTTAGTTCTTACTTTTTCAACATGTCAGCATGGAAGATTAACTACAATGTAACCTGTGTACTAAAGACTGAACAGAAGTAAAGCTAGTCTCATTACTAAAGACAAAAACAATGCAAAATAAAGCCCTTAAACAGCACTATTGTCTGTCGGCCTCATTTCTCCCTGTATCTATGTTTGGGACTAGTACTTCCTCTGTTAGCTACACTGGAAGGCAGCTAATTAGATAATTGGCTTGAACTAACATGAAATCAGGATGCAGTTCTTGAAATTAGAGTGCATACCTTGTGCTTTTGCCAATTTGATCACAAAACCACCAAAATCACAAAACCCCTCAGCTCTTCTCAGTCAGCTCTTGGGCAAGAAATACACTGTATTCCACCCATAAGCTTACTTTTTGGCAAATATATATGTATATTAAGTTTCGGTGTTCTTATGCTTAATGCCCCAAAGATCACTGCTGAATGTAACATGGGACTATAAAATCAGGGTAAGGAAGCCAATAAGCTTTTGAAATCAGTGTCAGAATATTTATCCTTAGACACACTCTATTGCAGACTAAAACTCTTCCTTTCTTCTGCTACAAACAGGCTTCACTGGGGAAAGGGGTGATCAGAAAACTTGGGAAAATTGAAAGATTTTGACATTTTGAGGTTATACTGAAAAGACACTCCCTGACAGGGAGTACATTTCATGTTTGACAAAGTGTTGCATAAGTACTGACAATTGTTGCCTTTTCTGTACTTTACAGTAAAGTCAGAATGAGTAAAGGTGCTCTCATCCACAATGAGTGAACTCTGGTCTGTATTCTGTAATTCAGACAGGTTCAGGCTTGTTTCCACCTGTTTATGAATCCATCAATAATATCAAACTATTTTGTATGTAGTTCTCCAGGTCTTTTCTTACCTCCCAGTATAAGAATAATAGAAATTAATTGTGCTGTTCATATTCATTCTAGGGTAAATATATGCTTTTAGAAAATGTAATCTGGTTTTGTTGCATGAATAATTGTTAAAACATTCTAATTTTTTGCATCAAGTATATGATATTCAGCATGACTCATTCTACATAATTATAGGCATTTATCTCTTTTCATATCAAATATCATAGAATCATAGAATCGTAGAATGGGTTGGGCTGGAAGGGACCTTTAAAGGTCATCTAGTCCAATTCCCCTGCAGTGAACAGGGACATCTTTAACTAGATCAGGTTTCTCAGAGCCCCATCAAGTCTGACCTTGAATGCCTCCAGGCATGGGGCCTCCATCACCTCCCTGGGCAACCTGTTTCACCACTTTCATAGTAAAGAACTTCTTCCTGATATCTAGTCCAAATCTTTCCTACTATAGTCTAAAACCATTGTCCCTTGTCCTGTCCCTACATACCCTTGTAGACAGTCCCTCCCCAGCTTTCCTATAGGCCTCCTTCAGGTACTGCAAGGCCTCTATAGGGTCTTCCTGGAGCCTTCTCCAGGCCCAACAACCCCAGCTCTCTCAGCCTGTCCTCACAGGGAAGGTGTTCCAGGCTCTGATCACTTTTGTGGCAGTTGGCATCATAAAATATGTATCACATTTTGAATGGTAATGGCAATGCTCTACCAACTCTTCTTCATTTAAATAAACAGTAAAAAACTATGGGTAAAATACTGGAAATATAGCATAGTTTAAGTGGAATAATAATAGCACTTTTTTAACTTTAGGTATGAAAATCTCTGGCCTGTTCACCATCTTGCATTTAAAAACACATGAGGGTCATACAAATTCTTATATTGCGATATCTAATGTCCTGATTTTCTGTTAAAGCATCACTCGGAGAAGTTAGTGCCAAATTCACTGGGGCAGCAATGGAATTTTATTCATATAAGCATCCCACAGGGTTTTCTAAATGCAATTCTGCCAACCATCATAAAGTAATAACGCTATGCTTTGTATCCCAGTATGTATAATTATATTCTATTACATTCCGAAGTTGCTGAAAGAAAAAGAAGATTAGATAAAAGCACGGAGGAACATAGAGAATTTGGCAAATGTGGATGTCAAAATGGCAATGTTTTCTAGTGAGAAGCTAAGTAACTAGTACCATATAGTATGATTTTCCCCTAGCCACAACCTATGAAGTCAGCTCTGTGGCAGGAGCTGGCTTCAGGAGATGTTTTGAAATCGGTTTATGGTGCAGTGAAGGCAGAGGAAAAAGCTTTTGTACGTGCAGCATTAGACAAGCTCAGCATGTCTGTATCCAGTGGTCCTCCTATAGTACATAAGCAAAATCAAGGGAGAACATGAGTTAATTTATCTAAACCGTGGTACTTAAAAGCAAAATAGTGTGTAACGAGGTGAAAAACAAGAGTACTGAATACAAATCATCTTACTGCTAACTTCAAATAGGCACAAAACAGAAGTAGAAGCATAGAACATTCTGTACTTGTCATGATCTGTGATTTGTAAATGTCTCGTAGCAGAGTCCTGACAGATGCTTTGTGTAACAGTGATCAACTTCAGTGAAATTCTTAGTCAGCCCAGCTCAGCCCTCCGTAGCGATCAGAAACGGCTGCTCCTTTGCTGCAGGCTCAGTTCAAACTTGTAATAAATCATGCTGATGTCTATCCCTGAGATGTACAAGTTGGACAATGGGGTGTCTCTTCACCTCCTGTTGCAGTTCACTGAAACTGTTAAAACTCTCTAAAGAGTAGCTCATTTGTCACATTATTCTGGTTAGGAAAAATGCTTTACACTGCTGTCTTGCTACTTACCCAAGAATCTCAATGCTTTCTAAGGACTGAAGACTCCAGGGACCCACACAAAATAAAGAAGGGTTAATACACATATCCCACAGGTACGTAATCTATAGAACAAAGAACTTAAGATCCTTCTGATCATCTTCCTAAGTGGAGTTTCATTTTTAGCAGTTGAAATGACCTTTCATTGAAATCCCTGGACTAATCAAAACATTCCATATCTTTATTTATCTAGGTTATCTTCTTAATATACTTTTTTATCCTAATCTAAGACTTCTGTTTCAAGTGTCTGAGATATATTATATAGCTTTATCACAAACTGCACATCCTTAATTGTTGGTGAATACTGAGATTTTGTATCAATCAATGAATTTGACAATGGACGAAATACTGCTGAGACATATATGAAACCCATAAAAGCATGTCATAAAACTTATTCTTATAAATGCATATTAAAATAAATATGTAATAAAAAAGTAAAAAAGTAAACGTACAAACACATGTAAATATTAGTGATGAATTCTAAGGTTGCAAAGTGATTCTAGGAACTATAAAATTTGCAGAATAATAACTTGAATCTGAACATGAATTTCAACAGGATTGATAGGTTATTCATAAGTCAAAATATGAGAAAATTACTGCATGCCCTAACATTCTGCACTTCTGTTGAGTTTGAGTGTCTCTAAAAAAGTTCTTCATTGGTTGTCTTCTATAAAGAAATCACTGTTTATGGCAGATTCTGAACTTTGCATTTGTCTAGTTCCTGTAACTGCAGCAAATAGAAAGTGGCCTTAGAAATAAAGCATATCGTTCTTTTGGCTAAGTATGGACTGCTGCAAAGAAGAGTTTTGACTCGTATGAACTCTGTATGACCAACAGAAAGAAGTATACGTTTCATCCTAATATCAGTGATGAATACAAGTCAGATGACTGATAACCTAAATGTTATCATTTCAATCCACTGTAAAGAAAATAGGATTACTAGCTCAGGTGTAAAGTTCTGCAGTGTGACTGACTAATGTAAGACAACAGTAAACCCAGCCTTCGTTTCCTGAACAGAACTCCTCTGTTTTCCTTTGAGCCAATTTTTTGTTCTAACTTCCTAACTGGATAATGATCAAGTATGGTGATTGTCTGGATCTCCCTGACATGTAGACATATGTCTTCCTCCTGGAGAATCTACTCTGGGGCCCAGGCTCTTTCTTCAGGGGCCGGTTAGCTCAGTGGTTTGAGCATGGTGCTGACAACAATTACAACACTGAGGTCACGGGTTCGATTCCTGCTTGGTCCCCATGTGTTGCCAGGACTAGTCGAGAGTTGGCGTCCCTGCCCACAACAGAGAGGTTGGACTAGATGATCTCTAAGGTCCCTTCCAGACTGTGCCATTCTATGATTCTATGATTCTTTCATCAGGTTTCAGAGCTGCAGAGTTTGCCTAAAGCCCTTGCAGGGGCCCATACCATTGGTCTTTTGCAGATGGGATTTCTGCCACTCATTCCCAGCTGTGGAATCCTGAGTTTAGGTTCAAAATGTGCTCAAGGCCAGGTTGGATGGGACTTTGAACAACCTGGTCTAGTGGAAGATGTCCCCACCCATGGTAGGGGGTTAGAATTAGGTGGTGAAATACTAATGACTGTTCTTTTTAGGAGTCTAAGTCCAATCTTGTCTATTAAATCTCAAAAGTTGAGGAGAGAGCTAAGAGATTTAATGATTGTCGTGTAGCCTACTTGATTAAAAAGGAAGAACATCCATAACACCTTTTAGAAGTCTGCTCTTGAAAATAAATTTAATTGGCAAATCTTATCTATTTTGACTTATATAATTATCAAACAGCCATTAAAAATCATAAATTCTGGTCAGGTTTTCCAGATAGTGAAAAGTGAAGAACGAGGAAGATTGGAGCTCACATGGCATGGATGACTGTTTTGGAAGTTTCAGTATAGCTTATTCTCAGACAAGTGCTGACATTGCATGGAAATACGTTGACCCTTGAGGATGATATCTTCAAAGACAGCAGAAGCAACGGATCATAAACTTGGAGAAGATTAATAAATGGAGAAGATTGATTTTCATTTTAGTAGTTGCTGAACAGCTTCTCTGGGAGTAGGATAAACCTTGTGTAGTTTCTCAGTCATACCATTTTTGAGTGGTTTATTATCTTTTACATCATTATAAAAACATCACTGGAGTGTGTGCATAGAAGAGAACCATTAATTTTAGGTACAATATTAACCACTTTACGGAAAATTGTTTTCATAGAGGCTGCATCATGGAAAAGGCTCTGAGTTTTTACGGAAGTTACCCAAAGCAAAAAAAAAGGAGACAAGTGATAATGTCACATTTCTGAAAAAAATCTGCAATAGAATTATTGCCTTGTAAAGCTTATATTTCAGCCGACACAACTGACAGTTGATAGTTTGTGAAATGAAAGGTTCAGGATTTACTAGACCGTTTACACTTTGTCTGCAACTTTTGCAGGTTCTCACAGGCCATGGAAGACTTCTGAATCAATTGTGGAAAATATTACACAAACACTATAGGTTATATTTTGTCTGCGTTTCTCATTGTTTCTTGCTTTAGTGACTGCAGACTATTTTTCCAGAGTTAGATATTTGCAATAGTACATAGTAATGAATCCATAACTTGTTCATTTCTCTGTTGTACCTTTTACTGAATATTTTCCCCCCAAAATAATGCAAATAGAATTGATGAAGTTGTAATAGAAAACGTAGTACTGTGAACAATCTCTCACTTAAGAAAGAAATCTCTCAGTTCTATTCTGTGATTTATTTTTATGCTTTACAAGCATTAAAACATCTTTGTGTTTCGTTACCATTTGAAAAATTTTCAGCTCTAGTTTGTAAAAATGTTAGCCCCTCTTTAATGTTATAGTCGTGAAGATGAATTATTCATTCTCGCGAAAAACAAGAAATTACCAGAAGAACAATCCAGGTTAATTATCAAGAAGCATTTTAATATTGTTGGTATAAAAACCAGAACTGGTACAAGAAAACTTCCCTATATCAGTTATTTCTATTGGCGTCCCCAGATAGAGACTATAAGGAGGAGCTGGGCAGGCTAGAAGGGGAATTTGCACATTTTCTGCCTCACAGCTTACAGATAGGGGCTCTCCCCTGTTGTAAAGACTGACTGCAAAAGATTCTGCTTGCATTTAGCCTTGGTGCAAGGGCCAGAATCCTCTCAGTGTGAATTTGTGGGAGCATTTCCATACTATCTCAAATTAAGAAAGGAGACTGGAGCCAGTTCAAAGCTGTCCACCCTTTTAAAGAGTGCTCACTGAGATGAAATAAACTTTTAATAGTTATTCCTCACTGTCTTTCACTCCCAGCTGTATGTGAGATCCTTTAGAATAATTCAAATTATTTTTACAACCCTGTGATACTGTGATGATCTTTAACACAAGTCCAGACAGAGCAAGGGTTTAATGTGGTAAAAACAAAAAATCTTCTAAGCCTGAGGAAAGAACAGTTTATCTCAGTTATGTGCTTGAATGGCTCTCTTGAGCAGGCTCATGTGAGTATGTGTTACTTAAGTGGATAAAACTTTCATAACTTTGCTAGCCAGCTTACTTTTAATGATTATAGCATATATGACTGTCATAGCTCTTGATTTCATCTACCAGACTTACTCATATTTTTTGTAAGTTAAATTACTTTTCTTATAGTACTGCGGCATAATATTTAGTGACAATACATGCGCTGGAGCATTTCGAGTAAAGGAATCTGATAAGAAACATCAAAGTACTTTTTTTTGTCATCTATTTCTTTATGCAACCTAAATAAAATGAGTTAACTCATTTTTAAAAATGTTAACTCAATATTTAGAAATGTTACCTCTTAAGTAGTAAGCCTAAAATAATTCTTTTTCACTTGTTTTTGATAATAGTTTATTTTGTAGTGCAGCTTGCTTGAAGTAAATTCACTTTATACAAAGGACTGGTCTATATTTTGCTAGAGTTGCAAAGCCACTTTCAAGTGACAAAATGGCAGCCAAAATTTGCTTCACAGTTGGAAAAGTCCAACTGTCTTCTGGTTTTGCATTTATGTATCTTTCCTGATCAAGCTTTTTTGTTTGTTTGTTTGTATTTTGTTGTTTCTGTTGTTTGGGTGTTATTTCACCTTTGGAGAAAAAGCGTAGAAGTCAGTAAGTAACAGTGAATAAATCCTAACCAGTCTTTATGTAGTGTTCTGACTACAATAGGCAGATTTGCCAAATGCTGTATTCTGGAGTTGTACCATTGTTTTAAGTTAGTTCTTAAGTTAGTGATACTCACAGTTCCTCTTTCTGACAGTGCATTTGGGCACTTAGACAGCTGCATCAATATCCGGAGAGCAATAGGTACCTAAAGTGGATGATTCATCCCATCCTAAGACACCTCTGTAAAATAGTTGGCTGAATTCCCTAAGGAAATACATTATACCGTGCAGTGACTGCGGAGGGGTCCTTGATAGGCTAGCTTTATGATGACACTTAATCAGATGACATTAGCACTGCATATTTTGTTTAAACAGACTAGTGTAATTCTCTCAAATTCAAGAAAGCCCAGAATCCAACCTCTGTATCAAGGCAGGTGTTTATGTGAGTGAGTTGTGGTTAACTACTGCTGTAGTCATTCAAGCACCTGCCACGTCAGGGAATACTTCTTTCAGACTATCTCCTTTGCAGGTGATGGGACCTTCAAGGCTTGTCTAAGGCTTGTCCTGGGACTTGTCCAGGGACTAGAAAGGTCTTGGTTTGGCCCCTTTTTTCCTTGAAAACCCTGTTGTATTGGTAGACATATGTAGCAGTCACCTTTTGCTAATGGCTGAATTTTTTGCTAATGTTGCATTGTAAGTGATTAAGTATCATCTGTAGCAAGTTGTAAATTTTCTGGCTGGGACAGAGTTAACTTTCTTCATAGCAACTGTCCTGGTTTGAGCTAATCAGAGCCAACTCTGTTCAGTGATTTTACTTTTCAGCTGAGTCTCTTCTAAGAGACTGCACTTTCTGAAGTTAACTGTTTTTGCAGACAGTGCCTACTACTAGAAGTGGAAATGCGCAATATTTACAGTTACTGCCTGGGATTGGTGTGCAGAAAGACTCTTGCTTATACTTGCTCCTACAATAACCAAAGTCATTGCTAAATCTTGGAGAACCCATTGGGAGTGCTAGGAAGTAAAAGGGGTCACAATGAAGCAAAAGTTTGGACCTCCAAGGAGAAATGGACAGGACAGGTGGCAAACAAGAGTGTTCAGTTCCATATACATCATTTTCAGCAGAAAACTGAGGTGTCATGGGGGTTAAGTCTCTTCTGCAGTGGCCGGCATCCAAGGAGGACTCCGTCCAATCTTCTACCTTTGATCCTGATCCAGAGTTCCCGAATCCAGCTCTTGCATCCAGCTCCCTTCTGCCACTGACCCTGGGACTTCCGTGGTGCCACCTGCTCTGCAGCATCAGTGGGGATTGCTATCTGGGTGACAGTTGGGTTAGATATTGGGTTTGTACATATTTGTATATATTTAATTATTTTCATTATGTCCTTATTAGTACTATTAATGTTCTACTAAGGATAATTTAGTTTTCTTTTCCAGTCTGTAACTCTCTCTGCCTCATTCCTTTCCCTTCATGGGGAAGGGGAGGGAGAGAAGGCCAGCCCAACTCTAACCCTTGAAAGCGACTCATCCTGCTATGTTTTGGATTTATGACTAAATCAGTATCAGTAAGAAATGTTTTTGGCTCTCACTGAATTTAGCTTGCACAGCATCAAGGCCTTCTCTTTTTCCCATTTTGTCCACTTTCCCCCAAAGCAAGTAGGCAGGCTGCATGTAGGAAAGAAGTTGTGAGGGGATGCAGTCTGAACAGCTGGTCCAGACTGGTTGAAAAGATACTCAGTGCCATATAATGTCATGCTCAAAACCAGAAGAAATAGAAGAATAAGTAAGAAACTTTTCTTTTGGCTTCCAAAGTGGCCTTTGCTCAGAACTGGTTGGGCATCAGTCTGCTTATGGGAGGTGGCCAGTGATTTCCTTTGTGTTGCTTATGGTTTCTTCTCTTTTCTTCACTTACTGAACTGTCTTGTCTTGACTCACAATTTTTCCTAATGATTTTTTCCTCTTATTTTCTTCCCTGTCCTGCTGGAACAGGGAGTAAATGAGCAACTGTGTAGGTGCTTGGCTGCTGGCTAGGGTCAACCCACCACAGTTCTTTTTGACACCATAAATTGCTTTGGGAACATGCTACAACCATTGATTATATGCTATATTACAAGAAGTAAAAGTAATATGCAGTGTCAGCATGTGCCATCAGAAACACTTGATGCTTGTGCCAAATTTCAGCAGAGCTTGATATTATCTGGCTTTTCTATAAAAAAATTTGAAATAAGAACAAATGACTTAAATGAACTGTAGCAAAGGTACATGAACATGAACGTGAAATGTACATAAACTGAGCTTCCTCTTCTTTGTATTACATAATTAGGCACACTGAACTGCAACAGGATTGTCAGTCCTGACCTAGGAACATTCCGAAATTGACTTACATTTTCCAAAATATAAAGAAATTCAGAAATTTGTACCAGGGTCTTAGAAATAAGCCTAATTCCTTTATTAGCCACAGCATGTGACTGTGTTTGTTTCTTCTGTAGCAGAAGTATCTTCTTCTCGTAGTGTATTTTGAAACACCACGTATTTTTTTAATAACACCATTGCAAATACTACTTTTTTTCTATTTCCAAAATAAGCCTTTATTTGCATCAGTAGTAAATGAAACTACCACCATCAAGTATTCAATGGTATCTGGCTGCTTATATAGATATGTCTCTGATTTTAACTGTGAAGGGGAATAGCTATAGGAACAGATTGTCCTGGATCTAAGTGGATCTGGCAGGGCAGCAGGTAGTAGACTTCTGACTTGAGCAGACTAAGAATGCTATCAACAACTGTGCTCCTGGAATGTGTAGCTGTAAGAAAGGGCCAGAGTAAATGGGGGTCCATGTCCCCTCTGTTTTACTTCCTTCACTTTCCCTCCAATGGATTTCTACCCTCCCACACCTGCTTCACTTCAGCACACGCACATCTTCAGATTATTTAAGTCATAAAGTTATTTTGTACAGCTGTGGCACTGCATTTCCTACACTGCAAGGACAAGAAAATGAGTGAAAGAATGCACAGCCTTGTTCTGATGACATATGTTGTAAATTAAATAAAAAAGTAAATATAATATGAATGGTACTCTGAAAAGCATGATGAGTATTATGATAAACAGATGAAAACATCCAAAACAGTGCAAGCATTATTTTAAAGTTCTTGTCTTCAATATTCCAGAGATTTGTGTATATGCACATATGTGCATACACTTAAAAAGCAATTTACTGGGTGGTTTTATTTAATTCAAAGTAATATTTCATAATGATAAGAAAAGCAGAAAAAAAAAACACAACAAAAAATACAATAAAAGCATTAGAAATATTTATTTTGTGCAAATATGTGTATATATCACACAATTTTAACAAATTATAGAACGACCTAGGCTGGAAGGGACATTAGAAATCATTTAATCCAGCCTCCCTATCACCAGGGATGCCACCTCTCGACTAGATCAGGCAACATATGGGGACCAAACGGGAATCGAATGGGAATTGAACCCACGACCTTGGTGTTGTTAGCGCCATGCTCAGCTGACTGAGCTAACCGGCCCCCTATATATTCCATGGTTGTTTGTATCATATAAATAACAGTTTTGTCTATTGGGAATGCTATGGAACTTATATATTTATGTAGTACAAACATAGTATGGATGTAGTATGAGTTAGTATTTTGCTAAAGTCAGAGATCTGTAGAGGACGTAGTTTCCTGACAGCTCTACCTTGTCACCCCATATTCAATAAGTAATGCAATGAAGAAGCTGATTGTATTAAGATCGGCAAATATTCTTACATGATAAGAAGTGGCAGCCGCTCACCCTGATCTTTTGAAAAAATAAAAGTACTGGAAGGATACTGTCAAAATTGTTAGGCTTGAAGTATGACCTACCTTGATAGTAGTTCCCTATAGTAAATCTTACTGTAAAGATTGTAAACACTTATGGCAATGGGATCTGAGAGAAGTCATACAGGGCTGCAGTTCAGGACAATTTAATTTCTGGTCATTGTGCTCCTTACAGCTTATGTGCTGGCATAGAATCGTAGAATCATAGAATCACAGAATCATAGAATCATAGAATGTCAGGGGTTGGAAGGTACATCAGCTAGTCCAACCTCTGCCACAGGAGGATCCCCTAGGACAGGCCACAGAGGAACATGTCCAAGCGGGTTTTGAAAGTCTCCAGAGAAGGAGATTCCACAACCTCTCTGGGCAGCCTGTTCCAGTGCTTTGTCACCCTCACGGTAAAGAAGTTTCTCCTCATGTTGAGGTGGAACTTCCTATGCTCTAGCTTATGCCCATTATTCCTTGTCCTATTACTGAGCAACACTGAAAAGAGACCAGCACCTTCCTCTGGCCAGCCACTCCTCAGATATTTGTATACATTAATAAGATCTCCTCTCGATCATCTCCTTTCAAGGCTAAACAGCCCCAGTTCTCTCAGTCTTCCTTCATATGAGAGATGTTCAAGTCCCTCAGTCATCCTCATAGCTCTCCATTGGACTCTCTCCAGTAGGTCCCTGTCTCTCTTGGGTTTGGAGAGCCCAAAACTAGACACAGTATTCCAGGTGCGGTCTCACCAGGAAAGAGTAGAGGGGGAGCAGAATGTCCATAGACCTGCTGCACACACTTTTCTTAGTGCATCCCAGGATCCAATTGGCCCTTTTGGCCTCAAGGGCACACTGCTGTCCCATGGACAACTTACTTCCTGTCCACTGGGACTCCAAAGTCTTTCTGCATGGGGCTGCTTTCCAGCAGGACATTCCATAATCTATACTGATGCTTGGTGTTATTCCTCCCCAGATACAGGACTCTACACGTGTCCTTATTGAACTTCATGAGGTTCCCCTTCTCTCAGCTATCTAGCCTGTCCAGATCTCGTTGGATGGCAACACAGCCTTCCTGTGTGTCAGCCACCCCTCCCAGTTTTTGCTGAGGGTGTGCTCTATCCCCTCGTCCAGGTCATCGATGAAGATATTGAGGAAAGCTGGGCCCAGTACTGGTCCCTGGGTAATACCACTGGCCACAGGCCTCCAACTTGACTCAGTGCCACTGATCACAACCCTCTGAACTCTTTTGCTGAGCCAGTTGGCAACCCAGCTTACAGTCCAACCATCTATTTCACGTTTCCTGAGTTTTCCTACGAGGATGTTTGGGAGACAGTATCTCAACTGAAGTTGAGGTATATGACATCCACTGCTCTCCCTTCATAAATCCATTTAGTCATGCATTTGTAGAAGAATATCAGATTACTCAGGCAGGATTTCCTGTCACATCCCACCTGGGAGAGAGGGGGACTAGTGACTTAGATTCATAATTACCCAGTGGAGTGGACAATGGTGAGACAAGTCTCAAGGTCCATACACAAATATTTATTAATTTCTCACAAGATATAGATCAGACTCATGATAATTGGTTTTAGTTAAGAGACACATTAAGGGCAGACAATATACTACAACCTAATGATAACCAGGAAAAGACTAGGTATACAATAAACTACAGCAAGCTGCATGTTACTTAATGATAACAAGGAAAAAAGGACACATAACAGCTTCTAACAGGCAGTATTATACTTAATGATTACAAGACAGAAACTAAGTATAAACTAAGCAAACAATGTGATAGGCCCTGCATTACTCAGTGAGAAAGAAGAAAGGGAAGGAGAGAGAGTAAAAAGGGAGGGGGGTGTGGGGAGAGAAGAGAAGAGGAGAGAGAGAGAAAGACAGAGATCACCGCACCAGCTTCTTTCTTCTTTCTTCTTTCTTCTTTCTTCTTTCTTCTTTCTTCTTTCTTCTTTCTTCTTTCTTCTTTCTTCTTTCTTCTTTCTTCTTTCTTCTTTCTTCTTTCTTCTTTCTTCTTTCTTCTTTCTTCTTTCTTCTTTCTTCTTTCTTCTTTCTTCTTTCTTCTTTCTTCTTTCTTATCTTCTCTCAATTTATGCACGCTTTATCTATATTTGGATGCACAGTATGTCCAGTAGAGATACACACTCTTCCTATATGCAGATATATAGTATGTTTGGTAGATGTATAGTATGTTTGTTTCCTACTACCCTCTACCACATTCTGTTGCCACTTGTCAGTTTGCCACACAGGACCAGAAATTGGTCTTGTTTTTGACGAAGCTGGGAGTTTGTAAAATGCCAAGAAATGTTTAAGACAAAGAGTCACACATCTGTCTGCTACATTTCCCCTTGGTAAATCCATGCTGGCAACTCCTGATAACCTTCTTCGGTTGATTAGAGATGACCTTCAGAATGAGCCACTCCATCATCTTCCCAGCGATGGAGGTGAGGCTGACTGGCCTGTAGTTGCCAGGGTCCTCCTTCTTGCCCTTTCTGAAGACTGGAGTGATATTGGCTTTCTTCCAGTCCTCAGGCACCTCTCTGGTCTGCAGGCACCTCTCCCATACCCTATGATTTTTTAAAGATGATGGAGAGTGTCTCAGCCACAATATCAGCCAACTCTCTCAGCACACGTGGATGTGCCCCGTTGGGGCCAATGGATTTGTGTATTTTCAGTTTTCGCAATAGTTCTCTAACCAAATACTGACAGACCAGTGGAGAGTCATCCTCACTCCAGTTT
>NW_009712061.1:0-371 GCF_000703405.1 Apaloderma vittatum
GCTGCCTTCCCGCTCCCTCCTCACGTTCTCCCGTAGCTCTTTCAAGCCCAGCTCCTTTTCTCCCTCCTTCCCCGCGGTTTGCACGGGAGGCAGAGGGAAAAGGCCCCTCCGGCCCTGCACATCAGAGGATGCACCACGCCCAAGCCTTCATGGCAAAGCAGAGATAGGGACTGGGGAAGACGCAGATAGGGAAGGGACTCTGGGTGGAGGGGCAGCCCTGGAGAAGAGATCTGACTAACCTCTCCCTGGCTACTCGACATCAGATCCCTCTTGCCTTGCTTTTCTACACCTTTGCCGGGTGACTGTGGAGCCCTGACATTTTTCAGGAGCCCCAGTGAGTCAGCAGCACCTGCCATTCTGCTAAAATCCCT
>NW_009712061.1:402-34708 GCF_000703405.1 Apaloderma vittatum
CCAGCAGAGAGGCTGCCAGCCCACATGCTGGCTCCAAGCTGCTGAGGAAGAGAGCATGCAGAACCGCTGAAAGGCTGGGTCCCGTCTCTTTGCAGGACAATGGGCATTGGGGGTGTCAATGTCCCACTGGAAGAGAAATCGAGGGATGCACAGGTGGCCTCCTACACGGGGATCTACGACACAGAAGGGGTGCCCCATACCAAGAGCGGGGAGAGACAGCCCATCCAGGTCAACATGCAGGTACGTGGTTCTCCAAGCCTGGCACGGGAAGGCAAAGGAGGGCAGCGGGGGGTTGACTTCTAGAGGGAGAGTTGTGGAAGTGAAATATTCTAGAGCAAAGTCTGATCACAGCTGCTGCCCTCCTCTCTGTCATTTTCTTTTTTTGGGAGGGTCGGTGGTGTTTCTTTTTGGTAAGATTGCTGGTCAGAGTGTAGCTGAAAACACAAGCCCCGCTTCCCAAAGGGAAGCCAAAAGAGCAGCAAGAGCCAGGGAGTAGTAGGGGGATTTCTAGAGACCTGCAAAGCCCTTTAGGGTGCTGCAGCAGAAAGAAATGTGAGCTGAACCTCTCACCTCTTCTAAAGGACGTATTACAGACTTCAGGCAAGTCCCACCAAGGTCCCTGGCTAAGAATCCAGTCCCAAGCCCTTGGCATACAGGGACCCTCATTTTGCCTGCTAGCACTGCCAGGTTTTTTGAAGTAGGGCATGCCCCAAGCACAAGGGGTGACTACTCTGCCCTTCTGACTGTCATCTGCAGGGTGCCTGAGGGCCTGCCAGAGGCTGAAAGCATGGGTGAGAACACCCCCTACTACACACACACACACCCCACAAAGGCTGTCTTCTCCCTTTCCTCCCCTTCCCCGTATGGTTTCATTATCACACTATCTCTGCATTCACAGACCTAAGTTTTTATTCAAGTGGTTCCTCACTCCAACCTTAAGGGGAAGCCTCAAGGGCTGGAATTGGTATATGCCACAGCCCGAAAGAGGGATGAAAAAAAGCTCCAGCCCATAAGACAGCAGGCAGATTCCCACAGCACTCTTTGGGAGCAAAGGGAGATCTGTTTTGTTCTGGATTTTGTTTGGTTGTTTGCAGTTTTTTCCTTCTCCTGATTACAGTTTTGAGAAAAAAAATTCCTGCTGTTTATTCCATGCCTCCTGTACCCACACGGGGCAGTAAGCCATCTTCAGCTGAAGCTCACTTACGGGTCTGTTCCAACTTCTACACATTTAGGACCTTGCTAAACCCATCGAATTTCAGCTTTTTCTCATGTTTGCTCACTGCACACAAAATTTCATCTTGATCTTCACTGTTTTTTCTGGAATCATCCCATAGCATGGCAATCCTGAGTAAGAACTGTAACATCTGCATTTGGAGTTTCTAATAATTACAGCATGTGTAAGTTAATTCTGCAGGACCCACATGACATTAACAGTTAAAATTTTATAATCGTAGCTTAATAAGACTACCTTGAAGCCTCCGTCCACATTAATTATACTTCTATAGAGTCACCTCCTTTTAACACCCAGGAAAACCAAACACCAGCTATGACTTCTCAAACAGCGGAGCAGGGCTGCTGGGTGCCACTCTTAATTATTGCAGTTTTATTTCACAATGTCCTTACACCAGGAGGTGAAAGGGCAGCAGTCATAAAAAATGAGCTGATTTGACTAAGGCATCCTTATTTTGATAGCCACCTGTAGTGCAGCATTGATGTGAACTCTGAAAATCTGGAAGCTTAACTTTTCTTATGGAGAAAATCAAGTCAAATCACAAATGAAGTTAATTCCAAGAAATGCAAGAAGGGTCTGATTTTCAGATACAAGCTCTGAGATGGTTTGTTGCAGCATCAGGAGGAGTAGCCACATTATCTGTTCAAACAGTTGCTTTTACAAATCAAGTCCTGGGATATTAACCATGAGCTAACAGGATTTTCAAGCATTAAGTAGGTCCTCAGCTCCTATTACTATCTGATCTTGAATGATAGGTTCTTCAGTACAGACTTAGATGTTCACAATTGATACTTTTAAGTATTAAATATAGGCAACTCCGCAGGGATTTACATGTTTAACCCATCATTTAGCTACTTAGCTAGGCAGAGCCGTAACAGATTTAGGCAACGAGCCTCTGATACACCGGTCTGAAAACTGCTTCTAATACCTATTTCCTCACTCTTCAAAAGTCAGCTCACTGCACACAGCTTTAAATTTTCCTACTTCCTTCAACTGTGAGGAACTTCTGCCTTCACTTCCTTTTCTAGAACAGGCAAGATCTCAGCACATCTTAGGGAGATAAGGACACTATTTAAGGCATAAAACATGAACTCACATTAGATTGTGAGGTCAGTCCTGCAGTTCAAATGTGGTCTGACACTGCCAATCTAATGCCTGAAAGGCAGAAGGTCCATAAAAGTCCATGAGATTTTATTTCCCACCTGCTTTAAATCTTTAAACAAATAATTCTCTGTGCTCCTATGTTACATGGCAAGTAGACATCTGGCCTGTTATAGCCATAGTTTATACATGTAAAAAAACCAATCCTGTTTCTGAATTTCTGTTTCTGTTACCTGAATGCTCAATTACACATACTTTCCAGAAATTGCTAGGCTGTCTAGCAAATAGTGTGAACTAAGTTAGAAACCTCTCTTCAGGTCTCATTTTACTCTTGGTCAGACTAGACTAGGGTTGAATAAAGAAGCTAGACCTCTATTTCCCTTAATAACTAACCACCAAATCATCGTAGCATGCAAATTCAGAAGGAGTGATTAAATAACTCTTCACTTCTATAGCACTGGATGACAGAATAGCAGACAGGGAAATAGGCTTCTCAGCCTGACCTACAAAGAGGAGGGCCATCCCTCCTCGCTGGGCAAGGCCGTACACAGACACGGTGGTGGAGCCAGGATTCAGCTGCAGGAGCCACACGGGAATTCAGGCAAGCTCTGAGGATGCAGAATTCTCATTACGCCACAAAGCTGCTGCATCTTCTAAGTACTGGGCTGGGCGGGGGGAGACACATGGTAGAAGAAAAGCTCCGCAATTAATTCTTTCCTCCTCCCGGAAATACACAGCAAATTGGGTCACTGGAGGAAGACAGTATTTGTTGAAATTCAGATCCCCTACACACTGATGAAATGAAATGCTGCTCTTGTATCATATCACCTCCTACAAATGCCATTAGAAATGGCCTTTTCTTCCTCAGTTTCCGCACCAAAAGTGGCTGATGCTCCTGACAATTTCATTTTGTGGATTGAGTAATAACCCATGTGCTTTATCTTTACTATCTTACTATCTCGAGTTATGACAGGTTTACTATGAGAGATGATTAATTTAAAAAAAAAAAATCCTTAATTAAGGTTTTAGTTGCTGGGAGAGATAAAAATAGCCTGTATTCTTGATTCTTTCTTTGTCAAAGGAAGTAGCAGAAATATTTCAGCTACTCCTTTAAGGTGACACTTGGAACTGAAGCCAAATAAAACCTTTCCACTAACAGCACACAGCAACTCCTGCTGTTGTCATGGCTAAATTTAAGTTACAACAGTGAAAGGTTTGAAGCAATGGCCATTCTGAAGCATCATCTTTCAAACTGTATCTTGAATTAAAAAAAAAAAAAAGTACATGTCCTTCCCAGAAAATTGGATCCAGGAGGCTCTGCTTGCAACTCAGTAAGCACCACTGTGTAAAAGGGCTTGCATACTGACTTTGCAAGTGTGATTTTAATAGGCAGATGATCAAAGGTCAGCTCCCAGGCACATGATGGGAATGGAAAACAGTCAAGTGAAGAAGCTGTCATTTAAATGAGTGATGGAAATATTTAAAAGGAAGAAACGCTGAAGAACTGCGCTGTTCAGTAGCACCAAATCCACTATCTAGTGTCTCCTAACAACATACGTATTACAATTAACAGCCATAATACTAGGACCAAAAGCCATACACAGAGGCTTCACATCCACACTGCAGATTCTCTGCAAGGTCTTAAGTCACAGGAAACCAAATTTTACATCATCATTATAATTGAAATCATAATCTACCTATGAAAGCCTCACTTATAAGGTTTTCCTGATTTTCTAAAGGTGTCTAGCACTGGCTTAAAAAAATATATATTTTATCGCACAGAAACTCAGTACAGCCGTAGTCTCATTCACTTTCAAGTTGCAAGCACAGACAACTCAGTGTCAATGTATCCCT
Source organism: Apaloderma vittatum (assembly GCF_000703405.1). NCBI lineage: Eukaryota > Metazoa > Chordata > Aves > Trogoniformes > Trogonidae > Apaloderma > Apaloderma vittatum. Next base: position 4,589 of record NW_009712061.1, read on the forward strand.
ACTTCTTTACCGTATTAGACACGTATCTGTTAAACACACTGATAAGCTCCTTCCTAATTTCCATTACTCATATCTAGGTTTGAAAAGCTGCACCATCTTGGCACAACTAGCAATTACACAAAGAACTTGTTTTGCTTACGTTTCATGTAAAATGTGGAACGGAATCCCAGGGAAAGAATAAGTGGTCTAATAGCAGTATGTCTCAGGAAGAGACTGCAAACACAAGGCTACAAAGATACAGCGATGTTAAAGATTTCAGACTGAGCAGAAGAAGAAATCTTCCCAATCCTAACTGCATCCTCTAGGTATGGGATAGAGGTGAAGTGATGGCCTGTATCAGTGCAGATTACTGCTACATGATCTATGGTATACAGAAGCCGCTTTGAGATCGTAAGGCCAGCTTCTGCTGTATCATCTTAAGAAGGATTATAGTTTCAGTTATTGTTGTCAGGAACATTTATCCACACGGGAACTTGAACATTTTTACTCCCTTGCCTTTCCCAGATGTAAGCACAAGAGGACAGTGCATGGAGAATCTGATACTTTGTGTTTTATGTATGCCTAAGCATAAAAGACGTTATGACTGCTAGAGCAGGCTTTACAGATCTTTGATTTACTGACTTGAGGAACAATAACCCTGACATCAGCTGGTTTACATTCTGCAGTTTCACAAGAGTGTTGTTTCTCTTTAAGAGAGAGAAACCAACAAAACAATCAGCTCACTAACACTGATCTTCCCTCTTCCTCGCAGTTTAACGACATTGGCGTTTTTGAAACGGTCTGGCAAGTCAAATTCTACAACTACCACAAACGGGATCATTGCCAATGGGGAAACAGTTTTGGCAGTATTGAGTACGAGTGCAAACCAAATGAAACGCGCAGTCTCATGTGGATCAATAAAGAGACCTTCCACTGAAGAGATGTGAAACCAATACTGCTGGACAATCTCCCTAAAGAAAAATTACCTTTTTAAACCAGCAAGAAGCCTTAACAAAGGCATACTACAACGTTGCTTTGTTCCATAAGGTTCCAACAACTATGTTGTATATACAGGTGGTGCCACTAAATCCTTGCCTCTTACTGTATTTTACGTTTACCATGGCATCTGCAACATTCTTTGTCTGTCACCCTGAGAATACTGAAAAGTTCATTCTGTAGTTGGGTAGAAAGCCATACCATCATAACATTGTCACAAGTATTTGGATTATTCCTGCTAAATGGTTCTACTTGATGTAACAACTTTCGTGAAGTGTTTTGCTTTGTTGCTTAGAATTTGGATGCAACATCACATCGGTGATTTCTGCATTTATATTTGTGTTTGCTCCTAAATCGGTGTGCTCCTTCAAGCATTCTGTTGTACACGTCATCCCAGTGGACAGCAAAAAGTGCAAATTATGGGTATTTGTAGGTTTAGCTAAATGGCAGCTACTGCACTGCTGACATTGTGCTTTCGTACCAGGGAATCTGGAAACTCATTCTTCCTTTTGTTAAGTGCTGTAAGACGTTCTATGACTTTTGCTCATTCACCAAATCTCTCAAAATAGGATTCTTTGTTGTTAAGTTTCCCAGTCTTTCTGAAATAGCTTTAGGAAACAGTGTAAAATGTGCTAAGCTGGATGAAGGAAAAGCAATAAATCAGCTGTGGTATCAAAGACATCTACCAACACGGCTCATATCTACTTTAAGATCATACAGCATTCGTGAAAGATAGAGCAGTCATACTTAGTTTAGCTCTTAAGAGTTCTGAGAGTAATTTCCATTTTTGCTTTACTGACACACTTCTCTAATCAGTGAAATTCTATAGATCAACTCTTTCAAGCCTGACCACTGTATTATACCAAAATCAACGGGATTTCTGACCAACAAACACTCAGTGTGAAGAGCGCAGGTCCTGGTGCGTGTTTATACAAGCATTGCACTCTTTCAAATAAAGATAAGCATGTAAACGTTTGCATGATTATGACTAGGTGCTACATAAACACTTGATCAGTGTTTAACTCGTACAGATAACAAAAATCCAACATATCTTTTCTTCCAGTAAATAAAGCAGGGAAAAAACTCCACTGTCCCTTCCTCAACCTGGGCTGAAGTAAGCTGTCGGATCTCGCGTATCTGTTATTCCCTTTGTGAATAATTTGTAAATTGTGTATGTAAATGGTACCCATGACTTTTGACCTTTGTAATAAAAGACTTAAAACAATTTCTTTTCTAGCACAGCTATCTAAATGAGTTGAAAATACCATCTCAAAAAAAGGCAGTGGTTTTAGAAAGTCCAACAGCAGAGGGTATGTAGTCTTGTGCTTTCTGAGAAATCAGTCCCAAGTATTTTTTACCCAAAGGTACTGTTTCTAGGAAATATAGATCCCATGTGGTAGAATGCAGATAGTTAAATGTGATAGCACTCAACAGAGCTTACTGATAAAATTCAACCGTAATTTTGTTGCACTACCATATTGTGGAAAGTAGAGATTTAGGACAGAAGTGAAATAACCAAAGAAGTATTTTCTTCCATCAGATCATTAATCAAAAGGCTTGTTTGCAGATTTCTACAGACTAAAGAGCCAGAGAGTAGCCCCGATGTAATACAGCACTGCACATTGAGCCAGCCTGCTGCATCTCTACTTGGAAGCAATATTACACAGGCCAGTTTCACTGCAATAAAATTCTAGAAATAATCTTCTGCATTAACTTCTTTTCTAGCATCTTCCCAGACTACTGAAAGAATTCTTCAAAATGGGAAGAAAAATAAGCAAAAATCTGTATTTCAGACAGAAGTGTTACTGGCAGCATTTTAGCAGAAATTTCCAGATAACAGGCTTCAACGACTCCAAACTTGCAGCTGTCAATCCATTCCATCTCTGCACTGCTAAAACATGACTTTCTTTTGCAACAAACTGCATATTTTATTTTGTTTGCACATATAAACTGGAATCACATCAGCAAGAAATATGTAAGACTCGTAAGTTAACAGAGAAACTTCTGTCCTCATAAAATTAAAATATGTAAAGACAGGTCTTCACTTTGAGCTCAGCTTCTGTGAAATCACAGAGTGACAGGGGTTGGAAGGGACTCCTGAAGATCAACCCTCCTACTAGAGGAGGATCACCTAGAGTAGATCACACAAGAACACGTCCAGGTGGGTTTTGAGTGTCCTGCTGCCCACTCCCAGGTCCTTTTCCCCAGAGCTGCTCTCCAGCAGGCCAAGCCCCCAACCTCTACTGCTATATGGGGCTGTTCTTTCCCAGATGCCACACTTGCCCTTATCAAATTTCATTGGTTTGTCCCTGCCCAGCTTTCCAGCCTGAAGTCATACAGAAATGCAGCTTGATGACCTCACATCATTCCTAAACAGAAAATTACCCACACGGTGTTTGTTGAGTATTCATACCACCATGGATGGCAGAGCTGATACCCTGCACATGTAAAGCAAAACAGCCCCATCGAGTTCCCCTTGCTCGAGTGCTTTGCTAACCAGAGCAAATTCTTCCTTCTAGTAAAGGAGACCCAAGACTGTAGCAGTTCTCTGAAAGTCACGTTCTGAATTTCTTTCATCCAGGACAACTCTGGTAAATATTCATAAAGCTTGAGTCACTTAAAAAAACCTGTTGCTGTTTGATGCATTATTCAATCAGCAGCATTTAATCTCCAGACAAGTTTGCTCTTTACTCACCTTCTTCTACTTAGTATTTGCATTTTTGTTCAGAACAGGACACAATACTAAGCTTAAATACATATTTATTTTTATCCGTTATGATGTCAGTAAATGCTGAGAACGTGTCAATCCACACACTCATATGTGAAACCACAAAGCACTCATATGTGAAGGTTTTATACATAAGGTTTTTCTCACAGAGTGTCCAGCTTTTATTTTCCTGAAACCACAAGGCACTCATATGTGAAGGTTTTATACATAAGATTTTTCTCACAGAGTGTCCAGCTTTTATTTTCATAAGAAAGACTGAAGCAAATATACTGAATCTTTCAGAGTTGCTTTTTTTCCCATCTATATTTAGGCAGCAGTTAGCACATTCAGACTGCTGAGTAAAAGGAACCAAGAGCAAGTTATCAGTCACTATTACTACAGTTGTGATCCTGCATAGGACTTGCATTAGATCATGAGCGTTGGCACAAACAAGGCTTTGTGTTTAGCGCAGCTACTACAGGATGTGGTATCTCCTACCACTTGACCATATCTGAAAAAGAACTAACACTTCTAAAGTCTCCACACCCTACTGGCACAAGTTAGGGAGGTTTCACCGGCTGCAGCTGAGGCTCTGTTGATTGTTTGCAGATGCAGTGTGATTCCAGGCTAGCGGAGTATTGGAAAACTTAATTATTTTCTTCCTATAAAAGATGTAAATGATACCTCTATACAATGAAGCTGTACATTTTGTAATACAAGGCTTTTGCACGCCTGCAGAAACTGGTTTCCATTTGGTTAAGAGCACCTACCCACTTGCTATGTAAAATTTTGACACGTGCTATGTTGCACAGTTCTATTCTTCTAGAGTCTCCATGTAAATCTTTGATTACATACCGACGTGGCACATTGTAAATGCTAACCTCTTTGTGAGACCGGCAACAAGCGCTGTGGCTTTCAGAATTTAAAGCACTGAGCATTGCCTTAATAGCTGTGTCAACCCTGAAGCACAAAGCAGCAGCATAATGAGTCCTAACAACATTCATGTTTTCCCTTAGTTCTACAAAGCTCACAAGTGATGACTGGAAAGTTCCCTTAGTGCAGCTAATCCAGATCTTTGGCTAGGAGAGATGCGCTCCTGCCCACAGGCCTTCCCTGCTGCATGCTTGGCAGCTTTCACCAGCACTCCTTGGACTGCTTCCTTTTCCTCTCTCCCTGAGATCAGCATTTAAGGCTTCAAATCCCTGTGAGCCCTGGCTTTCAGCCTTTGGAAGACAAGGCTGCATCAACGCAGGAAGAGCCAAACCAGCCCTCTCTGCATCATTTTCTCTGTTCCTACCTCAAAGCTGTTGATTATGTCTCTTGTTACTGACACAGCTTAGTTCTCTGAATGATAATCCCATGACTGACCTTATACATTACGTACAACCTTCTCTGCCTCTTCCTGCAGAAGAAATCCACAGAAGTTCCAACAGTATCCCAGCTATAAATAAGAAGAAAACGACCAGCTACCAAAAAAGTAAAGTGAAACTGGACTGCAGAAAGCACTGCTGGTAGTCAGTGGTGGAGGTCCTGCAGCATCTGCCATTACAACACTGGAGAATTCAGACAACTACATAGATAGTTTCCACAGTGCTCTAACAGTCACTGAATTTCGCTGTATAATGAGATATGTGCAAGTGAACAGTTAGATAAGTTTCTGTGAATTCTCCCAGTAATCTTGTAATCTTTTGACCTGCAGTGAGTTGCACCGCTCACTCAAGCCAGGACAATTGCTGATATATGAGCGCACAGATACGAACAGATCTCCATCGGAGACAAGGCTTAAAAGCAACGACAGCATTTCCATCAATGTTGATGCCAAAAGTCCTAAATTACAAAAAGTAATTGGTAACAGCACATCTGCACTGACCAAGTGGAAGGCCTTGATATTCTGGTTTTCCTCATTTGGGCAAACTTGAGTCTCAACACTGCCATACACAAGCGCTTCGTGTGCCATCTGTAATGCCTTTGTTTCCCTCCCCCAGAGAACAGACACTCCTACTCCCTTTATCCCAGACAGTAAGGAACAGCCTGGTATCCCACTCAGTAACTTCTGCCTTCGAACAATGCTGAGACAAGCAATAATAAACTAGCAGGTGATGATGATAAAGGCACGAACCGTGCAACCATGTTGGAGGTAAGCTGGACCTTCTACCCCTCTCAGCATGGTACCTGCAAGGTTATAGGTGCCACCCTGCTGTTACGGGACTGACTGTGATAATGTCTTTGGTAATACCTATATTAAGCTACAGAGGAGACAAGCCATAATAAACTAGCAGGTGATGAGGATAAAGGCAAGAACCGTGCAACGGTGTTGGAGGTAAGCTGGACCTTCTGCCCCTCTCAGCACGGTACCTGCAAGGTGCCACCCTGCTGTTACGGGACTGACTGTGATAATGTCTTTGGTAATACCTATATTAAGCTACAGAGTATGTGCTACAAGGACCAAATGTTCTCATAAGCTTAAACTGAGTTTCACATGAGCCCCAAGAGCCCTATCTGCAAAGAAGTGGCAGTAGCGTGCAACAATACCACAACATCTACTGTTTTCTGACTCTGATGGCACTCTTCCACTCAGCCTAAGTTGCTATGCCAACAGATTCACCTATCCTATTTCCACATGTCAGACTTATTGTAGAGAACAAGCCCTGGCCAATTTGATGTATAGAATATATATAGTCTAAAGTTGGTGCTTTTGGGGGTTTTGTTTTTTGTTTGTTAGTTTTTTCGTTTTAATTAACTATTATTTTTATTTCTGGCTTTGGAGAGATCTCTGCATAAACATCACGCTACAGGCAACCTGAGAAAATGCAAGAAATACCACTGGGTGAAAATACAACGGCAGTCATCCCTGCTCGGTACGGAAGCTATGAGACTGCACTCCAAAGATTTAAAAGCATTAAGACAAACAAAAAAATGGCTTCATGCGTCTTCCAGCTCCATCACAGACTGAACACTGTTCAGGAGGCTTGCAAGATTTTGTCTCTGGGAACAAGGCCATAGTCTTGTGCTGATCATCTCATTTTCAAATGCACAAGGCTTACACTGAACTTTGTCAGCCCTGAGGCGGGTGGTTAGGAAAACAAGAAAAAGTGCCAAATGCACTGCTGCTACAAAGTTCCACCAAAATGTATGGAGTTAACATCAAGGACAAATTTGTCCTAATATGCTAAAATGTAGATTAAGTGCTCTTGCTTAAAAAGGAACTGTAACACTTTAGACCTAATCATTTTAATACAAACTATGTATAACTCACTGAGGAAATACTTCCAGGCTGTTTGGTTTAAACACAGTGAAAAGATTTCCTCTACATCTCATTTGCCCTATCTTAGAAAAATATTTTTTTCCTCTAGGGAACAAGAACTGACATTTTTTGCTTGCATACAGGTATGGAATCAGTTACATAATGAGCTAGCAGAGCTGAAAAATTTCTCGCAGGTTTTTTTTGTTTGTTTTGTAAAACAAAAACAGCTATCAGTTCTTACTTTCTTCTGTTGGGAGATTATTAGCCACTTGTCAGTCCTACTACAGTCTTTATTCTTGGAGAACCATGACTGGAACACGTTTTTTTTCCATGCACTCCATTGTACAAATCCACAAGTGATCATGTCTTGTCTGAGATGCCACCTCCTGTTCAGATATCTAAAGCAAAAACAGTGGAGGGGCATGAGCTTGGAGACATGGGCCTATAGAAATGAAGGGTGGGGCAAGGGGGAGAGAGAGGGAGGAAGATCTCAGACACTGAGCTTTTGACCCACAGGCTGCAGGGGAAACAGTTGCTAAAAGTCTCCCTGTGAAAATGTAACAATATTCAGAGTTTTAGTAGTCTCCATCTCAGTCATCTCTAATATTCCTTCCAGGTTCTGCTAGAAAGACTGCTTCTAACCTCAAGAATCTCCTACAGAACGTCCCAAGATTTTTATTGGTAATTAGCTTTAAGCTTCTGGCTCTCTGAGTGTCAGTAACTTTCCACAGATTTCATGCTGATCTCAAAACTCCACAGATCACACTAGACCATTTTCCAGGCAGTCAGTAACGGCAGGTGAATACTGCCATAACTGACCCACCACCCCTTAATGTCCCATCTCATCTCTAATGTAGACAGAAAAGGCTCCTCTCCTCTTCTCCCCTCCCCTCCTCTTTTCTCTTCTCTCACCATTTGCTTCAAAATTTATTACTCATTTGCCTTGAAGGTTCTGCAGTAAGTAGCTACTTAGAAAACTTGCAAGGTCCCCAGTCCTTAGATAATTTTTAATGTAATAATCCAAGGGGGCGGTGGAAGCAGCACTATATTCCGCGTTAAGGGATGGGCAAGGAAGCCCTTATACCCCCTACACAGGGGGCATACCGACTGAGATCACCAACACCCCGTGAAGCAGCACCAGTCAGAGATCCCAGGAAATATTCAAAGCAGAAGTCAGCACAGCTCAGCCAGGCAGCGTTCACTGCTCTGATTTTGTGCCAGTTCCTACTCTGGTTCAAGCAGCACCCCTGCAGTCTTTGAGCTGCATTCCCATGAAGCACAGCTACAACAAAAAAAAGAAGTGGCTATGGGAATCAAAGAGCACTTCTTAGTTCCTAGGTCAGGGTACATGGCTGCCTGAACTCAAACTCAAGTCCAGGGTAAAATGTGGACATGCAGCAACCTCCTTCCTCTGACTGTTGCATCCTACTTTCCCACAGAACTGAAACTCTGGTGAAGAGTCCAGGTGTAAACTGAGACTGAGCAACTCGCTACATTCTTGCAGGGAAGCCTGGAGAGAACAGTCTTAACCTGTATCACACCATGGCCTCGCTAGCCTCTTAGTAACTATCTCACTCCCCTTTATTCTAACCAAAATACCAAATTCTAGACATTAACCTCGCTGCCATCACAACCTTCCTCCCTGCTCTGCCACTACTGATTCTCTTGAAGAGCAGACCTTGAAGAAGATAAATTTATACTGAGAGAAGAGGCACAGATTTTCCCTGGTTAGCACACATTGCCTGTTTTCACTTCTCTGGCTCCAAAGAAAAGAAAAATTTAAACTGTTTAGCAACCCACCTTCTGACAAGTACTTCACACAAGCTACATTTGTTTGTGAAAAAAAAAAAAATCAAGGAATTGGAATCCTAAATCCCAAAGAGACTATTTCTGCAGAAGGTACCATTATGATGTTGTACTCCATACAGAAAGGAAGTGTTTTCTCAGTCAAGACAGTGTAAGGTAGCCCAAGAAAACTCACAAATTTCACTGCCACTGTTCCCATTTGCTTGTTTGAAAGATTGCATTAACTTTCTTTTTATTTTTCAGATTCTTCATTTCTGCAGGCTACAAATCTTGATGTAAGCTAATAATTTGCATGGACAAACAATGCAATTACTTAAGCCACATCATTTTCTCTTTTACAGCATACTTGATAAAAAAACCAGTTCTTACTTTCTGGAGGAAAACACAACAGGAACTCACATTGATATAAGTACGTTCACACACACAAGCACACACAAAGAAGTGTTTTAATGTGCTGAACATTAGTCTCAATGTTAAAGATAATTTACAAATAAAAAGGGCCCCACACCAAGTTAACAGCAAGTTCAAGTATCAAATCCAGGAAGTCTTTCTCCTTTACGTGCTCCTTACAAGGTGTTACGAAAAAACACCAGAACATTTCTCTGCAATTCTGTTTCATCCACGGTCTATAAATTTTCAAACAAGACTTCATTTAAAGTGAGCAGGTACAAATTATTAGTCATTACAGTCACAAATACATGCCAAGCTCTGCTCAGTTTTCTCTTCTGTATTTTTATCATTATTTCAATTCCCACAGCTCCAACAAAAGAAAATTAACTGCTGAGGATTCAGCGAAGTGAAGCAATGTTCTTCCAGCTCACAGCTGCTTCACAGAAATCACTGCCATGTGAATACTAAAAACATAGCTAAACTTTTACCTTCCTTTTACTCTTGGTAGTATGTCACAATGAACTGTGGAACTTACGGAGACTCATTTCCTCTTCATCTCATGTGGATTATCTGGTGTTTTAATATCACAGTTCAAGTCATATTGCATCTCATCTACCATCACGGATACTAATTTCATCACTGTTACTTTTTTCACATACGTAATTTCATAAAACTCCAACAAACTCACTATGGGACTTCAGCCTCTCTTTCAATTTTCATGAAAACCATTTAATTTTGGGGGGTGGAGGGGTGCAGAGGAGAAAGAAGAGCAAGACAAGATGTGCTTAACACAAGCTTCAATTTCTTAAGAAACGAGACCAGAATTGCCAGAGGGGAGAAAAGCAGCAATCAAAAATATTTCAGGCAATCACTAGATGGTGCTACTAAGAGGAAATACTTACCGTGAAGGAACTCTAAAATCCTAGAAGCCATCCGTAAATTGTAAACCACATGAAAAAGACTCCCCATGCCATTTGTAACTGTGTAGGCCACTTGTCCTCCCACACGAACACACTGTAATTTTGAAGAATCTACTGCAAGTACTCAAAAAGGCCTCCCCTTCGTTACTGCTGAGTTTGTTTTAATTCACATGAGGCCCTGAAGAGCAGCAGCTGCTGAGTGCTCTTCGGTCCGGGAAAGCAGTCAGGCAGAGGCCCAGGAAGCTCACACAGCACCGAGCCCCACTAACAGGGTGTTTCTGCCAGCACCCTTCACTGTCCTGACTTCAGCTTCATCGCATGCAGCTTCACGAGAAGCTTCTGCTTTCCCACAAGCTCAGGAGCTGCTGTTTCTTGACGTGCACAATTGTTAAGGACTATTCATCCAAGCCACAGCACCTTCACAGTTCTTATCCACGAGAATACTACTTCCTTAATAGAGCAACTACTCCCCATGTCAAAGAGAACTCCAGACTGTATCAGGTAGACCATAAATTTCTAAAGACAGAACTAAATCTTATTTCACCATTACAAATCAGAAAGAATGTGCCAAATCACATGCTTCGTAACCAAAGCCATGACCACGGTGCTGTGTGCCAGAGCCCAGCTAGCTTGGAATAAGACCAAAATTTAGCATTTTGCCAGTTACCAGGATCCTAATCTCCACACAGCATTTTTCTGCAGTGGGTCAGCACCAACCTGGCAATGAATCTCAGTTGGTAAATTTAAATCTCCACTGTAATGCTAAACGATTTGCCTCTCCCCACCCCCTCCAAAGTGCTTCATCCTCAGGGGAATAACATTAGCATTTATGGAAGTAAATGCCTCAGGGTTTTGCTAATGTGCTAATGAGCTAGAGCCTTCCACCTTCAGATCACAAGTATAAATCCTATTCAGCTCAAAGGTAAAAATACTGTTTCTAGCAGATATCTGATATCAAGAGGAGTTGTAGTGCCAGCTCCTCCATCACAAATTCATCTTGATGCTTTCTGTGCACTTGTATTTTCCCAACCAGACAGGGCTTTGCACTCAGCAGAACCTTCTACCAGGGACTCTCAATTGCAGCAAGATCCAAAATTGCTTTAATACAGGTCTTCAGGACACACAGAATAAATTATAACACTAAGAAACAGGAAAAATACAAATAATTTTCAAAAGAATAATGTAAGCTCCATGAACTGCAATTTACAGAAGTGCCCAAAATACTGAGGTTTTTCCAGCAAAAAACCCTCAAAATCTGTATAAACATCAGCCGCTTTAGGCCCCTTTAATACCAAAGATTCCACTGTGGCCACAAATACATTATTTATACAAATTTGTTTTACACAGACCAAGCAGCTATAACTGATATGCATTTTTAGGAAAAAAAACTCCAACCATATAAAATCGGGAAGAACTTGTTTTGTGAAAAAATAACGGGCAACAAGGTTTTAAATTCCAGCATCTGCAAATCCCTATAGGACTTGCAGATCCCTTTTTCCTGCTAATTTAAAATCACCGTATTAGGCCCTAACGTTGCTCCTAGTCACTGCAGAGGTTCCTCTGTTCCACAGGAGGGAGCTTTTCTCATACAAAGATGACTGAATCTCTTCGGCAGTTCTCGTTTTGGAAACGTGTAGGAGCTCAAACGGTTCTGGAGTGCCTCATGCCTGACAGCTTCCACACAGGATTAGCAAAGAAGATTCAGAAAATGAAGTGGTGGGGAAAAAAAAAAAAAAAAAAAGCCACCAAAACACGAGAGATCAAGCATTTATAAGCTAAACCCTTCTTGGACTCTTGTGTTATTACTCCTCACTCCCCCAACCCTAATATAATTACTTAAACAGCAGAAAAATTTGAGACTGTCAAGTCCAACACTATTTATGGCATATATAAACTTAACGCATGTGACTGACGTTATCAGCTATCCAGACAATACTAGAAGAGGAACAATAAATCAGAGTAATCCAAAGAATCTAACGTCTTGGGAAGAAATCTGTCCTAACATCTAAAAGAAATAACCAAATACAAACTTCAAAATATATTTTAAAGCAAAATGAAAGCAAATCTCTCTGTGGACAACCATTTATTAACCCAGCAAGTGACAGTCAGCTTTTACTAAGGTTAACCTGGCTGGCTGCTTTTTCCAGAAACACAGCTTACTTCCATCATTCAAAATTCTGTGCTACACTTGATCTGCAGCTCTGAGCTGCAATTTCTACCAAGGTAGCACTGTGCCATCATCACATTTCACAGTTGCTACTTCCACTGCTGTTGGAAGAAAAACTTCAAAACCTAAAATAAAATAAAATAAAATAAAAATCACAAAATGCAGAGGTGACAAGCCAAGTGGGAGCGATGCTTAAGCTGTGCTGTTCTGATGGCTAGAGAATTTCACATTCCCTGCTGTCTAAGTTCTAGCCCAACGAGTATCGCCTCCTCCTGATGTGTATAGCTAATTACCATCATCAACAGTGGGAATAACACGTGCACACAAAGGGAACAATAAGCCCTCGAGGACTGTTGTAATAGTAATTTCAAAATATCAGGGTAAACATATTTTGCATGTGATAGGTAATAAGCCCAGGCTCCAGTTTGTGTTTAAGAACACATTATGGGTTGGTACACTTGGAGCACTAGAGATCCCCTACTCGCCTTGTTTCCAGCTTTATTGGAGCTTTAAGTAACGGTTCTGCCATCAGTAATTAACTGCTACACATGCAGATCTAAGCACCGATCAAAGCTCTGCGGAGCAAAATGGGGTAGAAAGGATCAGGCGAAAGATGTCTTCTGCTCCAAAGGTCGTACATTCTCAATTTATGACTAGCCACATAAAAAAATAGCACATGCTGCACAGCACTCTTTCCTCCTATTAAAGTCATAACTTAGAAATTATTACAAGTCTTCTCTGTCTTCAACACTTGCTTTTACTTCAAAGCCAACTATGGCATAAGCATGCAGGCTGTGTTTTGGCTTACACAGCACCCACGCCAGTGAAGATAGATTCAGCTGCGGGCTGCATGGTCAGCTAAACAGGAGGCTAAATGTTAAGTCAGAAAAGCTAGCTCTAGTGTGGTAACTTGGTGCTGTTAAATTTTCTTTAGTAAAACCCTGTCTAACTCTTTAGCAAACAAGAACAACGCAGCCAAACAATCCGCAGACCACATCAGATCGTACTCTACGTCCAGAGTAACTTTTCAGAACATGTTTCATGTTCACAGGTAATTAACCCTGCAAAATTATCAGGCTATATGGTAAATGTAAATTGCTAACAAAGTATTAATAATGAAACAAAACAGGCCAGCCAGCAGAGTTTGCAAAAAGATGGCAATCCCAATACATGCGAAGGCAACAAGAGAATCTTGTTTGTGTAACACTTAATAAGTCTCCGAGGGAAAAAGGACAGCTGTGTAAAGCTGCCTTGGTTGTCCCTCCCCACTTTTTTTTTTTTCTTTCACATCAGTCTCCTGAAAGTTTAGTGTGAATACTGACAAAGTTTGAACATAGCAAGCAGATAAAAAAAGCACCCTCAGTGACACATTTTGGAAGGTTACCCTGGAAGGTTAGATGTCCTCAGGCCAAGTGAAAAATCTTTAGCGAAGAACACTGCATTTTCAGCACTCATTTGACTTATTTTCAGTACAAGGATTTTAAGTGAACTGGACATCAAGTTTCCCAGTTGGACTTGTAGCTTACAAAGACAGCATGTCAACATTTACACTCACTCCCTGACTCCTGATCTAGTAGGTTTGGGGGTTTTGCTACATTTGAAAATAAGTTATAGACTTTTTAAAGATCCTGAAAAGAATCAATCTCTTAGGATTTGAAACTGCCATGAGAGACACAAAACAGTGGAATGGATTTTACCCTAAGACAAAAAGGCAAAGGACAGAGTACAAGATACATAATTAGAATTCAAGTCTGAGAAACAAGAACTACTTGGTCTCGTTCCAGTTCAAATAATCGCTCTTATAAACTGATCCAGAATGTTTTAACCAAAGCTAGACATCTAGATACACAGCTTCCATCTCCTTTGTAGATATAAGCATCTACCTGCTTTACTTGTAAGAAAAAGGGCCATTAAAAGCTGCAATAATCAGAAAAACCTCGGACCACTCTGAAAAGGGAACATTTACTCTTGTTATTTAAAGCATTTCTTAATATTAAAGATCCTTCAGGAATTTTCTAATAAAGTTAGCAAAAACACATGCCAACTAAAACCTTACCAAAACCCCATCATTATCAAGCACATTCAGCAGAAATGAAATAGCTGAGGAAGTTAATTGGAAGTTTGGATCACTTGTTTGATCTAGTAGCTGAAAATTCTTTAAACAGAAAATTTTCTACAATATCCTGTTTTGGTTCAAAGAGATCTATAAGTAGTATTTCATAACTAAGACTGTATATAACTAAGCAGTATTATAGACTACGTACTTCTCACGCCTGTGAAATTACTATGGCTCATAGACATAAGACTGATAAAAATGAAGTGTGATTTTTTTATTTCCTTCTAAGTATTGCTTTCTAACAAGATGAAGGATTAAAATAATCATTTGGCTCTCCAAGGTTCTGGCCTCAACCCTTTCTCTTATTCCAAATTAGCAAAAATAAACGGTAGGGTATGATCCCTACTAAGCTACACATCTACTTAACCCTGAACGTTAATGAGTACCAGATCTTTTATCCCAATATGGTTCCTTTTTGTGCTGCTCTCACATAGGAGGCATACCACAATTTTAACTAAAGAAAGAGAGATGTGTCTGGAGAGCCCAAGTGCAGTCTCCAGAGGGCATGATTTAACTCCTGCCCGGCAAAGCAGGCACAGGAAAACAGAACAGTTATCAGCACTTTTCTGCTTCAGTCAGACTGCTATTTGAGTGAGAAATTTCAAATTTAGCATCTACAGCGCCCGCAGCTTAGGTGGAAAGTCAATATATTCATTTGGAAGCTCACTTTTATGGACACAAAACACTCAAATGATGCTTCGACATCATTACAACGTGTGTGGAGTTTTACAGAAGGCACTGAATCCTTTTAAAAGTGTTAAGATCCAAGAACAGCTTTGGCTGAGGTATTTGACTCATCAGGTAGAACAGAGCATTTACAACACCCTGTGTGCTGCACTGCCATTCCCAGGAAGTATCAATGGAGACAAAAGTGTTCTTACTTTCCATACTTTAGACACCACAATTAAAGAATAGCAGGAGCTTGCAAAAGTGCTTGCATTGAAGCAGAAGTGCAACAAACTAAAAATTACAATTCTCCGCAAAAATACCTGATATTTAAGAAAAATTATTTAGAAAGCATAAGTGTGCCTTCAATGAGATTTGAAACATATTGACGATATGGGAGCAGAGGAATCAAAATTGATCCCGTTTTGGCAGTTTATTTCCTCCCTGATACACAAGGATGTGTGTTGCTCCAAATTGTTTTATTGTCTATAATGAGAAATAATACTGAACCAAAATAGATCAGCAAAAGTAATTGATGGAAGAAAAAAGGGCACTCACTCTAGTTGTGATAAAAGGTTCCAGAGCCCATCAGGTTCACTGAGATTTAAGAGCACACAAACCATGCTGAGTGTAACTTTATTTTAATACTGTTCTGTGACCTTTTGTACCAGACCAGAAAACTACCAGAATCATGCCCCCCAAATACCAGTTGTCTCAACTTTTCAAGAACTAAAAACTAGGGAACAAAATCTGTGCATAGTACCAGAAATAAAGAAGTTTGGTTTCCTGCACACTAATATTTCATGTTTGGTTGACTGCTCCTGAAAAAGCTGAGACTTCCAGCTGAAGCTTTTTGTAAGTGGGACAATACGGTATTGGTCCTCTATGGATTTTTGGTGTTTAACAAGAATTAGGTTTATATATCTTCCCTCCTGTAAGAACAATGCAAAAAAAAAATCTCTCTTCTGTACTCTGCGGCCTGTTTTCAACACAGGGAACTCAGTATTTTGGAGAATTTGGCTTGTCATATGCATCACTGCATACACCTTGGTTCTTAAAGCTAACTGAAAAAGGCTTCTCAAAATGTCAGTGGCAGCAATATCCCCTCTTTTGACCATGGGCTTATTTTGTGCAAGGTGGTTTTATTGTTTGGTTTGGTTTTGTTTTTTAGTAGCTCAAAGAGTTACTGGCATTCACATCAGCAAAGATGCATCTATCTACAAGATTTTAAAACAAAAAAGGGTATGTGGGTGTGGATGTCTAATCCAGAACAGTTATAATCATAATGTAAGCTCCACTGCAGGTGACTGCTAGCATACCTTAACCCTCGTCTGAGAGGACCACATTTAGCCTGCGTATCCATTCCCTGGAAGACTGACAGGAACTCACATGTTCCAGCAACGCCATTCTTGTTATCAGCAGTGACAAATTTAATGTGCACAGTTCTTTTAGAAGGCTACGAGATCACTCAGTCTGGTTAACAGCTGAAAACCTTGCGCAGTACTAACACCACATATGGAGAGCTGCAGACTCCAGTTTTCTTTTTTTTTTTTTTTTTTTTTTTTAAACAGTACTTAGAACATGCACAAGATGTTTTTATGAGAGCTGCAGTCAAGGACACATCAGCTATAATGAAACAGTAAAATTTAAGTGCTGCCAGCAACATTCTGCTCTGGTCCACAGTCAGTATGAACTTCTGTCCAACATTCACTTGCTATCAAGCTCCCACAGAGCGATACTAAGCTGCCTTATCAAGAACCTTAAAGTTTATTTTGCTTTGAATGCAGCTCTTCACTATGCAGTTGCGCAGTAGTAAACATGACCTTAACATTAAGTGGAAGCTTGGCAACAACTTCATTGCAAACGTAATCTCCAACAGCCACAGAAGCTAACCAAGGCAAAAGCAGACTTACAGCTCTTCAAAACCCAGACTATAAATGACTATACAAGGTCACATTTCATGCTGCAGTTTGCCTGTGTGATCAACTGCAGTGCTGTGCCACACCTGCAAATCATTCCTCTTCTTGCAAATACTGCAGAATGTAGATGTCCTAGCACTTGAGTGGCTTCAAATCAGGTAACAGTACAGGAAGAATAATAAATCAGTGGCACCGCTCAGAACGTGCATCGTTAAAAACGCGTGGAATTCTCCACGGATGATCTCCACTTGGATGATCTAAAGCACACTGGAAAATAAAACGGCATCATAATTTTACAGGCTCAGAATGAAGGCCTGGTTCATGTAGCAGATAAAAAGTAAAGGCCTTCATCAAGTTTTTAGGATAAATATTTTAAAGGCTGAATATGTGAAGTTTTGTAGTTATAAAACACCTTCTATTGCAACATTTTATAAGACAGAGGGAGCAGTCAAAAAAGGAATACCTCTGAGATTTGTTTACAAATAGGCTACAGAAATAGCTAGCTACTACTCTTGCTTAAAAAAGAAAGCTGAAGTAAAAAGATGAGGCTTCTCTGCAATCAAGTGTCTAGGTACAGATAAAAAGAACATCAACCTGAAACTAAAGAGATGCAGTAAGTTGATTGTAACAGAGCTCCCAAAGCTGATAAAATACTGTGACCACTTTTCAGAGGTGGGCATATGAGAAGAGACATCAGATTTCCATCCTTTTAGCATTTTCCTTTCTCAGGATGGCACTTCAGCACAGGCAGTAGATATACTCGGCTCAGGAATACACTGTCGAAGTCACAAAACCACTTCAAAACTACCATGGGTTATATCATTTCCTCACTTGAACTGCCTTAACTCCCAACCCAATATCTGCTTTTCAATGATTTCAGGTACAGCATAGTCAGGCCCTAAACAAGCAGCTCCAGCAGGAGCTTTATAATCAGCTTCATTTGTAACTCGCTCCCGACACTGGCCACAACCAAACGTTCTCGACCCTTCTCGGTACCTCACTAGTGCTCGTGCAGTCGTGTGGTCAGGCAGATCTGAAGGACCATTTGGTGCACACTCATTTTGGGGGAGGTTATTTCTCAGCCACAGGAGCTCCCCGATTCCACCACGTCAGAATACAAACAGTGGCACAAGGGAGAGGTCGAGAAGGCGCAGCAGGGATTAGCTGGGCCTCAATCAAACGTGAAACTGCACTTTCATGCACAAGTTGAGGCCTTGGCTCACTACAGTATTTGCAGCCCTGCTCAAAGCACAGCACACTGACTTGAGGCTTCGGTTACTATGGTGATGAGCAAGGAATAAATGTTTGTATATAATTAGATAAATTCTCCCTTCAAGAAAGCAGTTGTCCTTCTCACAGGCAGCTACTCATTCTTTTTTTAACAGATGTAAAAAGAAAATAAAAATTGAAAAGCTTAACGATCGCTATTATTCTTTTAAATTAATGATAATTTAAACCTCTGTCGAGAATTAAAAAAAAAAAAAAAAGCACATGAAAATATAGTCAATAAGAACCCTATCTCTTCCAAAAATTGAATTGCTGAACTCCCTAGAGATGAAGTCAATGCTTGGTTTCATGCATTTTTGGGTTTTGCTTAAGAAAAACAGGAACAATTAATGAAACTCTATCTCATTTAATAAATCTTCAAAAATACTTAAACAAAAAAAAAGTATGAGTGCATTTCTTCTATGCAGTCACTAAACTAAGTCACCCCTACTTGCAAAATGTAAGCAGTATTTCCTGAGCTTACTGTAAAAGCAGTAAGCTGATACAAACAAGTTGAAATGCTTAGCTCATAAACTCCTAGTCAGTAGCTTATTTCCTTTTTCCAAAGATTATGAATCAGTAATTACAGTAGAACCACATGCCACAACAAGGGTTTTGGGGAACCCTTTGCTGCATTTATGTATAACTTGGTCTTTTTTTCTTTTTCAATTAAGAAAAGCCAGTCCTAAAATGCGATCACTAGTCATGTTTCTTAGCATCTAAAATCACTTTAAATGTAAAGAACGCTAAATTCAGAGTAGACAAAATTATTTCCTAGGATCAATGGCTATAAAAAACTAATGACACAACCAAACATTAAATTCCTCCCCAAAGAAAAACAAATAATTGGCAAAATGCGGCAGAAGCGCTGCCAGCTGATGAGCTGCCTCATTCTTTCCACTATGATGCCATCTGTTGCCAGCTCTTCCCTGCCCACATGCCCTCCCTCCAGCTCTCAGCCTGACCCAGATCCAGCCCTGGTCTCAAGTCTGATAAAGAAATCCAGCTTCACCCACCCGACGGGTGTCAGTAACCACGCCTGGGGTTGGAGGTGACGCCTTGGTGGCGGCGGACAAGTGGCTTCTACTCCCAACCACCTATTACTGTTTTTTGCTTTCAGTGAATTTTTTCTCCCTCCTCCCCAGTCTGCCAAGATAACTACATGAGTATTTGCTCCCCAACCCAATTCTCGGAGCAATGAACTTTAGAAAAACTTCGGCTACATCGAACCTTTAGGCGAAGAGGGGTAATATTTTAAGAACTGAGTTAGGAAGCAGCCACGTGCAGGTGCATGCAAGGAGATATGGGGGGGAAACTTCCAGTAAGGCTGGCAAAACCAAGAAGGTACATACTCTTCTTTCCCCACAGCACAGCAGGAGCCAGCATACAGACCTGGCATCTATCCGCAAACTATAACCTCGTAAAGAATAGTGAGATATAACCCTAATAAAATCACTGAATAACATCTAGCTATGCTTTACATTTTAGGCTGTAAATTCCTCCAAGGCCAAGAGTTTCTTCTGTGCCTCACACACCAGGTTGATAGGAAAGAGAAGAACAGGAAGATGTAGGGCTGATCATGAAGAAGCAGAGCGTCATTTTGACTCGCTCTAAGAATAGGCCAAACGCCTTCCTCCAGTTCGCATGCAAATTTATTACCCAAGACAATGCAGGTATCTGAGGGAAGAAACTCAGCTTAGAACTCAAATTATCTCTTCAGGGACCATCCAATTCAAAACCTCATCTTCTCAGACACCAAGGTTTACAGTTTTAGTGTCTTCTCTCACAGGATTTTTAAGTGACAAACCTTTACGTATTTATGGAAGTGATCTTTTTTTAAAGGAGTATTTAGCTATAGCTGCAGGGAGAAGCGTGTATATTGCAAAAGGCAGTAATTAGATAATGAGGTCAAACTAAATCTCCTTTTATCCTCCAAAAAAAAAAATCTGTTATTAATTCACAAATCATTCATTTATATTAACAAGATAATCCACAGCAAGGGACCAGACACCCCCAAACACAGACACTATAGCTATCAGTTGTGCCGAGAGCTGGGTAAACTGCTTATTGTACAGCAAACCAAGCTCAAAGTGGATTTTCTTATTAATACCTTGAATATTTTGAGTTGTTTTCAAACTTTTATGGTACACAGGCTTAGAGATCCTGTTTTCATTTAAATATGAAACAGTAAAGAATTTAGTTGAGTACTTTCACCTAAAACTGTAGATTCACCATGAATTTAGATTGTAGGACTAAAACAAAGAAAATATGCAGCCTTTAAGATTTTTCTCCCTTTTAATAATTGAAATTTTACTAGTGAGCTATTCCATTTTTCTTTTATGCAGACTTTTGCCAATAATAATAATAAAAAAATAAATCACGTAACACTTTATATCACACTTTGAATTGTCTACAGCCAAAAAGAATTCTTAACATTTTTTTTTGTTTTCATTTTTCCTCTACAAAAAGGTACTTAGGCTGGACAAGTCAAGCAATGTTGGATTTAGCATAGTTGAATATCATGTACTTCTTTGTAAGTAGTTATGGATTATACTAGATAAACATCAATGCACATGTAAACATACCACATAGTTGTTTCTGAATTTCTTAATCCTCCACCAGTGCTATTGCCTTTCAAAGAGAACATTTCAAAAGAGGCTTCAAAGTTGCCATGCCCACCTGAGGTACCTGGTGCGTAAGGTCATGTATGACAAACTACAAATTTAGCAGTAAAAATCCTCTACTTAAAGTCAGTGGTGTATGAACTGAGGTGTTCCCAAAGCGACATCCAAGAAAGCACTTGTCCTTAGAAAATTTGTCTTAGACTTTAGGGTTAACACTCATCCACCTCACAGACATTAAAGTGATTCATTTGTTAATAATCGTAGGAAAAAAATCACTGTGGTCCTGACTGAGGTTCAGCATCCCCAACTCTACAGGAGATTTAGGACTGGAGTGCTTCATAATCCCATAAACCAGAACAGAAATACCAGTGAGTGGGCAACTGGGGCTGCCCACAGCAACAGCCTTCCGCTGCTCAGGGATTCAGCACGCTGCCAGCTCAGTGGAACGAGACAATCCCCGGGAAACTACTTTAAACTCTCAATTGGAAGTTACCTGCAGAGCTACCCCAAGTCCAAACTCTCTCAAAATATAATTATTCCCAAACTGTCATGAGATAAACAAGAAAAGACTTGAAGCTGGCTACTCATGAATGGAGATCTTCAGCAAATGCTTAAACTGGCTACTATGATGCTAAGAACTAAGTATTTTAAGCTTCCGTTAAGTACTGTAGCATACACCTACAGGTGTATGCATTCAATCAGAACACACACCCACACATTCAAACTAAGATGCATTAACATGTTCACTAACATATCAACCATTTGCACAGTGAAAATGTGCACTTGAAGTTACTAAGATACCAATAAACTAAAGGACTTACGAACGGGGAAGGGAGTTCTTCCTTAAGGATTATACAAACCAGATACTTAATTGAACACTGTACAAGATATGTTCCCAAACTTGCAGTCACACTACTGCAACTTTGTTTCTTTTTGTTTTTTCTTTTTTTTAAGTTCTTATACACATTTCACTCCACATTAACACGAATTAAATCATGGCATAGTCCCTGGTTAAGTTCAGAATTTTAGTACAGTTGAAGAACTCTCAAGAATATACTGCTTTACCCACAGATCCCGAGCACTTTAGAAGACTCCAGCTCTGACTGCTTCAGTAACGGATGTTTTTCATCTCCGTACCACAAGCTCTAGCCTGCTCTTTTCTAGCACCTTCTGGGGCCTTGATTGGGTAGCAGCGTTTTCTCTTTAAAAAGTCCATCTGCAGGGTCACTCAGATTTTGTGGGAACTGGGAGGCTCTGAAAGCAATACAGATCAGATCTGGGGAAGTTTATCCTTAAGACCTTGTTTACTCCACCAAACTACTTTGAAGGCTCTGACCTCCCAAGGTTTGCAGCGAACAAACAGTTTTAGGCTATATCCAAAAGCTTCTGAGTGCTGACAAGGAGGTTATATTGAAAATTATTTCCCTGGAGAATCCATGTAAAATATGCTCTATTTATTACACTCAGAACAGCAGTACTTTAAAAAAAAAAAATAACAGCCCACACAAGAAGGGCTGCAGGTTGTTCACCGTGAAAAGCAGATCTCCGTTTATGTGTCTGAGAAAAAAATAAAAAAAGAGGAAGCCTCCATACACATCAGAAAAATTCTCTCACTGTACCAGATGTGGGTACATCTGTTAAGCTACCAGTCAGGGCTGTCCAGGTCAGCAGAGGGAGAAAGGTTTTCACTCCCAAGAGGATTGCGTAGGTGCTCCTCCTTCTCCCTAGCAGCAGTCCTTCTCTCTTCTCTGAGCCTGAGCTAAAGCCAGTACTAACTGCCACTGTATTCGCTCAGCAGAAGAATACGTATGTAGTCCCTGGTATCAAGGCATTAATTAGTCCCTTTCTCCTCAGGGTATGATTACAGGATGTAGGCACATGGAAAGAAAGCTTTTGGTTGCTTGTTACTGAGGTCTTGCTCAAAGCACAGCTAGAGCCAGAGAGCTCACATCCAGCAGGGCGAGATAATATTGATGACCTGTATTTATTCGTTGCTACGTATTCCCAAATCGCTAAGTAGGGTGCTACCTCACCGTGCCATGAAGGGCGTTTCTCAGAATGGTTTCTATTTCCAAGAGGATCAGAACATAAACATTTCCCAGACATGTCCTACACTTTTAGCTCTGCTGGTTAGCAACAGGAAAGTAGCAAAATACCCCCATGAGCACAAGTCAGCCAGAAAACTGCAAATTACACTGACCAAGGAGCCACCAGGGTGTTCATTCTAGTCCAAAAGTGGCGTGAGCTATCAGAGGAAAAAGACACTGACTGAAACTACTTAGGAAAGTTTGTCAGAGTGCTGGTACTGTCTCATCCACAGGCTGCTGTTATCTGCACAATGGTGGGTCCAGCAGAACTGTGCACAGCCCGGTAAATCTTCATCCAGTTTCGACCCATCCAGTTTTAGCATTACCCAGCGGTAACAAGCTTATTACAACACTAAACAAGTTTCCGTATTTTTTTTAATATCGAGAATTTACATGCATTGCAGAGCTCTCACAGCACTGTGAACTACAGTTGTGTACTTCACCTACCTGGGCATTAACTCTCTGTTGCAATTTTACCGGCTATCCCTAAGTCTGCAGAAGGGGTTATGTAACAACTCCAGCTAAATGGGAAAGAACATAACGTTGAAGTCCTTTACACAAGAACACGATTTAAAAAAAAAAAAAAGTCTCATCTCATTAGTATTACTTTGATTATGAATAATCTGCACTAATTCTTTTTTTGTGTGCTACTGTTCTCTTAAACCCCCGTTCAGTTATTTATGCACAAGCAAAAGCACCCAAGACATAAAATGTTCTGTTGAGTTCCCCACCAGCATACTGGTATCATTCGTCCTGCCACAAACACAACCTACAGGAGTGGGATTTTTGAAACTAGATTTCCCACAGAGGACAGCCTGGAGAATCTCTCGTTGTATGATAGGTGCTGCTTAAATTACGTGCAGCGCATTTAAGGATATTATCAGCCAGTTGTAAAATTGCTTGGGCAGTAGTAAAATTCCAATGGTGGCACTTCATAGTACAACACCTGAAGTGTTTTTTTTTTGCAGTGTGCAAAGCAGGCTGCAAAATAAAACGTACAATTTCCAGAGTAGAATTCTTCCCTGTTAACAGAGGGAAGGAAAATAGTATTGCATGACTAAGTCATCCAAAATTTCATTATATCTACTTAAGAACTTCACTTTCCTTATGCATATCTTTTGTCTGTAGAGAGAGAAGCAGTGGGGAGAAGTCTGATATGAAAATATGAACAAATGTCTTTATTCCGACTTTTGGAATCTCCTCTGGAAACTCTACAGGTCCTTCTGGAAAAGGAAAATTTCCATTTTTTGTTGTGAGAAATTTCTTGCAGGAGAGTTCCTTCAGAAGTCATAGTATGCTAGAAGTGCAAAGTCCAAGCATTCAGTGGCAGAATCTGCCCTGTCTGGCATCAGAGTCAAAGAATAAAACTCGGGATGTCCAAACACTTTGGATTCAGGACCTGAACGTGCTTTATGGGAGCAGAACAGAGAATCCCCCTCCAGCAGCATGAGAATAACTTCACTCTTCCACTGAAAGCAGCAGAGCAGGACTGAATCCTCATCCATCACCAAAGAACTGAGGCAATTTTCTAGTCCCGTGCTGCAGATCCAGCACATCTGAAGACTACTATGATAAGAAAAAGGCAGTGTCCAACGACTGTCTGAACACCGACAGACAGGCAGAGTCAATACCAGGTGCTTTGCAGCTCAAGAAAAGAACATTATCAAAACCAGTTTCACCATGTCTGTAGTAAAACCTGTCATGGCTATAAAAATACAGTTAATATTCTGTATTAGCACCAAAATTAGTTCCTTGGGAGTTCCCAGCTGCACTTCTGCATTCCCAGAGCCGAAACCCCCAACAAACTCGTATCCTGTGGCAAACGGAGCTACCTGGCATATGGGGTTATAATCTCTCCTATTTTTCAAACCGAAAGTACAAACCACACATTCCTCAATATCCACTCCCAAGAAAGTTTCTGCATGGAACAGAGGCAGGGAGTGAAGGATCACACACGCCCAGCGCTTACCTCAGTGTGGGCTCATCTCCTCAGCTAAGGGGGCCTGGAACATTTACACAAATACATGTGATCGTGCTGCATCATGTTTTCCTTGAAAGCTCTAACAAGCTACTTGATTTTCCATACAGATGACAGCGCTGTAAATGAAAGCAGATTAGATGAGCACTGAGGTTGTGGCAATAATAGCTATGGAAAAACACACAGCGAGGAGGGATGCAGTTTCCTGTATCAGACCATAGACAGCATTTATTAATGCAATTATTTTTCTCATCCATGACAACAAAAAGGGTTAATAGACACAATTTCACACTACATTCATTAAGCTCCCCACAACAGCTACTGCTATGTTAGAAGTTACTCTACTTTTTATTAGTTTTGAAAGAATCAGGTTACTTCCTGGTATTTGAAATTTCTACCCAACTCAAACTACCAGGAGATCAGCAATCACGTAATTCCCCAGTTTTCTCTCTGCCACAAGAAAGAACAGAATATTACTTTTTTGCATCGTTTCACTATTAAGCTATTGGTTTAGCTTGCTGCCAGAGTCACCACCTTTGGAATTTATACTGACCTAAACCAGTTAGACACCACCTGACCAGTGATAAAACAGGAACCACATTAAAATAATCCAACTGACTGTTTCCACAAGGTTGAAGTTACATACATTAACAGCTCATGAATATCCCGTGCAGGCCAATCTCGACCTCCTAATCAGTTACTGCAGGAAGATAAGAACTTCACAAGTCAGACCAATATCTCTACTACAGTTAAACAACAGCAACAAGCATTTACAACGGTGGTAGGCGAGTACATCAGTGAAAATAAAATCAAACACTGTACTTGTGCTTGCAGCACTTGCCTCCAGTTACTGCAAGGTCTTTGAGCAGTCAGCCCACAGCCCTTAAGAGAGCTCCCCAGAACAAAAGTCTTCTGAAAAAAGCAGCCAATTATACCAGCACTAGCTACAGCTGGATGCCATCAAGAAATCTTATCAGCTGCTAGGCAAATAAGATCGCTACATGGAATTATTATGCAAACAGCAGAGCCTCAAGAAAAACATTAACCTTTCAGTCTCAATCTTTCTTGCAAATTGCTTCCATCTATTTGTTCTGCAGAGAGCTATCTGATACAGTGATACAATTACAGACACAGGGTCAAAGATACAGAAAGCACTTTTGTCCTCAGTTTATCCTAGCCAGAACTGGCAGTAAGTCTAGGAAAGCAGAAGACCATTCTTTATAACCCATTTAAGGAAAAAAATAAATAAAAAAAAAATCATGCAGTGATTTTCAATCTGTGGCTTCAAGTCCCTGGGAGCTGTGAATTACCTCCAGGAACTGTTTTCAGCACCTGAAGAAATAACCCTACTATCAGGACATTTTAATTCACACCACCTTGGGCAGTAAAGATCCACTGATCACAGAACGTCAGGGGTTGGAAAGGACCTCGAAAGATCATTTAGTCCAACCCCCCTGCCAGGACAGTATTTGCAACCACTGTTTCAGTAACTGCATATACACTCGAGACAAAGATGCATCTGCACTTGCTCCAGCAATTTCAAATCCATCCAGCATCCTGCAGTGACAGAAAACGAGCCAACAGGCATTGAAACATCACCCACAAACCTGTGGTATCCCACAGCTTCTGTGGCCTGCACTTTTCTTCTGTCTTCTAAGTAAAGGCAGCAGCATTTCCCTGCGTCCCTAACCCTTTCATTTGACCGCTGTGCCTTTACGGGATCTGAGGTAAGGCACCACCTCTCCTCCCAAATCTTGGCAATTTACCCTTGCAACAAACATGCTAGAAAACAAGGGCAGACTCCCTTCGATTTTTTTCAACTGGAGAGACAGGTGTAGGTGTAAGAAAGATACGAGAGGCACTTTATCTTTGAACCACTTATCAATTCTAGTCAGTGTTTTATCTTTAGATTTGCTTATTACTCTACCTCTAATTACAAATCAAACGAGATTGGTGCATCGGTTTCACACACATTCGAGTTCAGGAGCTGCACTAACAGGGCAATTAAAACCTGCTCAGAAAGGACAGTTTCCATTTCTCTCTAAAAAGGCTTCTTATTTAGCTGATAAAATACAGCTTTCCCTGCCCACTGTAGCTGAAAGCACTTTCCCCTCAGTAACAGTTCACAAAAGGCAGCTTTCCTTTGTTCCTTCTGGAGCATTTTATTTTTATAAAACACTACTGGAGCATATGCTTAAAAGTCATGTATTTTGAAGGGTTACTGTACTGTCCCAAGAGTTTACCTGCTTTGCTGAGAAAAGCCGCTTACTGCCTGTTAAGGGTCAGGGCAGAAGATTATTTAATTAGGTGGCAGACCTCACCCTGGGTTAACGAGAGAGGGGAAAGCTCCAGACAAATTGCATCCAGCTCTGTTGGTGAGTAAGGGCTGTTTATATCAAGACCGGCACAAGGCAAGACAAAGAAGACTATGCTTAGGGGATCAAAGAGACATGCTATATTAAAAAAAAAATAATTACAATTTTCAAAATTTACAGGGAGATAAGGCATCATTCTACTTTAAAAGAAGCATGCAGTGAAAAGAACTGCAGCTCGAGTCCAGACACATAAGCAAGAGCACCTAAATTGTTTTACAGACGTTAGGTCAAGCACTGTGCAAGCCACATCATTATTGTTATTAACACTGAAGA
Source organism: Apaloderma vittatum (assembly GCF_000703405.1). Classification (NCBI taxonomy): domain Eukaryota; kingdom Metazoa; phylum Chordata; class Aves; order Trogoniformes; family Trogonidae; genus Apaloderma; species Apaloderma vittatum. The sequence goes on from NW_009712061.1 coordinate 32,102, forward strand.
ACCCCACCAGGCATAGAGTTTGCGAACCTGTTTATTTATCTGTAGCTAAACCAGCTTCCAACTACATGGAGATATTTGTCCTAGTCTGAATGGTTCCAGTTTTGCTGCAGAGGCGCTTTCCTAAAACCAGAGACTGACAAAAACCAGAGTAGTCTGAATCTTCCTCTAAAAAACCATTCAAATAGTGCTATTTGCAAAAACACTAGTCAGAACTACAGATAATAAACCACAAAGTGTTAAATGCAAGTCATGGTTTGCTACAGACTCTTTACCTACACGCTGACAATGCCATCTTGTGTTTTTAACTTCTTTTTGACGTCAGATACTTCAAAAAAAAAACCAAACCAACTTTGACACATTTGCACAACAGAAAAAGGGATTTCAAACAAATTAGCTCAGCTTTGTATTGCAGCTAAAGGTTCAAAATTACCAGCACTGACATATCTGCATTACAAGGTAAAAACCTGTATTTTCCTCAGTTCTTGGCGGTCTCTACTTGGAACCTAAAATGGTAACAATTAAGGTATTTTATTCCTCATTTCTGTTTATTTTAGTCCCATTACATTATGCAACAGAAATTCTAGCCACATTCAACTTCATTTAGTTGACTTTACTCCAGATTTGCATCTGCTAGATAAGGCTGCAGTGACAGAAATATAAGCAGCAAGACTATTCTACATCATAATTTCTTTATCTTTTAAAGAGCTTTTTATTTTATTTTTTTTTTTGGCTAGAGCCCAATCAGTTTTAAAACTAATTTTCAGTGAAACATAGGAATATTTTATTCCTAGACATCCCAGCAACTAAAATGTTTTTGCTCCAGAAAAGAAGAGTTGCCTGCTATCTGTCCACCTTTATCTGTTAACAACAAAAGGCAGAAAAATTCCTTCCCTGGATCAGGCCATTTCATGACGAATAGCCTCCCCCTGTGGCTAGGCCCAGGTTCTTACCAGCAAGGCCTTTTTTTGCGGATTTACTATTAACTCAAAGCTGACAGTTACGCATTAAGCTTTGCTTTTTCCTGGTGCAAATTACCTTTTGTTCGCCATCGCGTAGTTTCGCTCACCACCGCGTTCTTCACGTAATTATTTTTGCTGGACTTTTCTTTGCAACCTCCCTAATCCTTCCTGGTCAAGCTCACCCCTTTCTGCAGATCAGTTTCTGAACAGAACCTTTGTCAGTCTTTAACAGTTTCTAAGAACTGCACATTTATTGCCACACTTTGCTTCAGTCTTTTAGATGAGAACTCCTTATCTCTTCTTGAACTTCTTGCTCATCCTTTAGTTATCTAGTTTCCTTCCACGCAGGAGATTCCCCGTTCCTCTTAGCATTCGCACATCAGTATGATTTCAACATTCTAGGTTTCTCCAGGAGCTTTTAAGAGCCTTTGATCAGCTCAGACTCCTGGACAGGGCAACAGTGACAAGGCAGCCTGTTTTCCAGAAAAGAGAAAGGAAAATTGCCATTTTAGAATGGAAAGCTCATGCTTGGCTACGGCCCTAAAAAATTAACCTGACTTTAAAGTAATAATCCAGTCTTCCCTTCCCCCACAAATTGGGTTGCCATTCACCTTGAACTTGGCAGGACTGATTCGCATTTCCCTGGCAAAGCATTTAGATATCGTGAGCCAAACAGCAAATGCCTGAAAAACAACATCAACGTGGTACCGAATCTTCTCTTTGGCAGCACTAGCACAACAATATTTTATATGTAATTATTATTTTCACATCACCACTTCATTTGTCACAGTGTTATGTGCTGTGTCATGGCGCTCCAAAATAAACATGTTCAGCAGAGCGAGCACAGAAATAAGGGCAAAAAAAAAGAGAAAGGAATGGGAAATCAACCCATCTTTACTCACTATTTTACTTTACCCTCCGCAGAGGTTTCTAAAGGTGTCATCTGGCCTACTTAAACTTTACAAAACATAGAGATCACTCCATGAGGGTCGGCCTTACTTATGCAAGCAGTTGCATTACTCTAAATCTTGCCTCAAAGGGGTTACTAAAACTACATCTTTCATCTTTGTTTGCGTTCAACTGTATCAGTCACTTTATCTCATAAACTGCCCAGGGTACAAAGCATTAACTACGGGCATGAAACCACAAACATACACTTGTAAGAATTATCTCGTCACAGCACAGTTCCCTGAGTTTTGTGTGACTAACGCTACAGAACGACACTGCTCTCAAGTCACAGAATCACAGACTGGCCTAGGCTGGAAGGGACCTTAGAGATCATCTAGTCCAACCTCCCTGTCACGGGCAGGGACGCCTCTCAGCTAGATCAGGCTACTCAAGTCTGGGAAGTACCAGGCACCTTCCAGCCTGGATGGCCTCTTGCAACGTAACTTTAAAAGCCTGAAGAAAGTAATAGGTGGAATATAGGGAGAGCAGGCAGCACTAAGAGCCACACTGCTAAAGGCCCATCTGTGCTGAGCTTTCTCCCTGCCTGGAGTTAAGTTTTGTGGGTTTTTTCTTTCTTTATTGGGGGGCAGAAGTAACACAAGCAATGAGGAAAGAAGCTGGGGCAGCAGCGGTTCTCACAGGTTACAAAGCGGCCGAGGGGGACTGGCCTGTGCAGAGGCGTGTGAAACAAGGGCAACCT
>NW_009712062.1:0-25092 GCF_000703405.1 Apaloderma vittatum
GATTCTATGATTCTATGTTCAGGTCTCCATAATGCAGTTTCTGCTTCATTATTAGGTAGATTTAAGAAAAAGTCTGTATTGTGGTGACCTAAGATTGGAAGTGATGACATGATTTTATGTTTTAACTTCTTAAAACAATGAAGAAGGGACGGCAGTGGCAGTTAATGGTTGGTTGCTGAGTTCTTGTGCGACTGACTTAAATTGTTCAGACATATAGACCTGTCAAGTCTGGTTTCCCTTTGCTGTCAGTGGAGGGAGAAAATATCTCTTAAAACCCAGCTTAGTTAAAGGCCCCTGCAGAGGGTGCATCTCTTCACAGTTTAGCAAACTGGTTGAGTTATCTGCATCTTTTAGAACGCAGAAAACAGGTGAGATGAATCCCACCCTGGAGAACTTTAGTAATATATTGCATAAATACTATTTTTTCAATGGAGAAGAAACTACACTTTTTTTTTTTCCTTCAATTCTGTTTCTGAGTGTGTAATATTGAAATTATCTGTGTTAATTTTTTTAATGGCTTGACACTTTCCTCATTATGCTAGTTAGCAGGTTGCAGAAAGTATTTTGGAGGCCTGTACCTTTAAAACAGCTGTTGTAGCTTTTGGACTTTTGAAAACATTGTGATACACAAAACTTGAATAAATGCTTTCTACCTGTTTTGCGTTCAGAATGCTTTCTGTATGCCTTACAAACGATGATTTGTCATATTGAATGTAATTGCTGGTTTCCAAAAGAGAACACGTGTGTAATGAACTGGTGGCAGTGTTCAACCGCATGAAACCAAACACAAGGCATGTGAATTCGCAGGACTGGGTTCTAGAAGCTAACAAGACCTGCTAAAACAGCTTTCTGCAGAGTGAAACTTGGCACTGGGGGAGGAGAGGCAGAAAGAAACCAGGTTTGAATGTGCTAACAGTTTCTGCCTCAGCAACAGAAACTGCTAGACTCGATAATGCATTTATGCCTCAATCAGAGTTCTCGCCTTTTTTAGGATTAACTTCTTCCATGTTTTCTACAACAAAACAGTGCTGAGGATATGTGATATGTTTGCGAGACTACTGGATTCAAGAGACATGTGAATGCAATAGCATCTGAAAGGTAAAATTCCTTATGAAAACTATCCAAAATGCTGTCAGATACTGCACAGAGAAGCTTGAAGAAAACCGAATGCAATCATGGAACAAATGAACCCCGTGGGAAATGTGAGCAGTACTGCATCTGTTTCATCATCAGTGGAGACAGTGTGTTTATTTAGCCAACACACAAGTATGACTGATTTGATTAACCTTTCAATTAGAGTGAAAAACAGAACCTGCCAAGAAATAGTCTTTCAAGAACCACGGGAGCTGTCCACAGCCAACTGGCTTGCACAGATGTTACTGTGCGTGTGATCAGTGACAGAGAAAAGGGTTTGATGTAGTGTTCTGATACTAGGTTGCTGTTCTGAACATGCTCTTCTTTTAGCAAAACTTTGTAATACTTATGTGTCTAGTTAATCCTGTCCCCTATACTTAGGAAAAAATAAGTGCCTTTGACATTATTGTTTAGTTGTTTGCAGAAGCATTAAGTTCATAATATAAGGTTGTGTTCTTTGTAGAAAATCTGTCCTGATGCAGCAGTTATTTAAAGATAAATGTAGAACATGTCTGTAATAGCAAAGACATTCTATCAGTTAGGAATCTTCTGGAAGTCAGAAAGAGATGGTCTCCACTAATTACCCTGCAGCTTTCTTTACCATGAGTCATAAAATAAAATTATAGAACAGAATTGTAGAAGTGCAACTGGAATTGACCTGGAGGTCCAGTCAAGTTTTTGGTATCTTGAAGGATTCCACAAGCTCTGTATAGGCATCCTGATTCTGTATTTTGCTACCCTCAAGATAATAAGTAAGAATATCCATTATTCTACAAGTGATTTTTGACTAATTTCATCCCCATACACTTCCAAGAAGCATCAGGCTCTCGTCTTCTTTCTGCCTTCTTGGTAGGTGGTTGCAGGCAGCATAAGATGCTCTATTCTTAAGGCTGAGCACACTCAGCCTCTCCTTGTGCGTTGCGCACTTACTCCCCCTGTCATCTTCATGGTCTTCTACTGGACTTGCTCCAGTAGGTTATTATCCTACTGTATGGGGGAGCCCAAAACTGAAAAGTGAAAGAGGGCTGTGTACCTTGGCCTTTCTCATGTCTTTCATCGCTAGGTCCCTTGCCACAGTGAGCAGCAGACTTGCCTTTTTCTTTCCATTTGTTTTTGCTGCTGATGTATTTACAGAAGCCGCTCGTGCTGCCTCTCACATCTCTTGCTGGTTTCAACTCGGGCTGAGCTACTCCTGAATAAAAAATCAGCTGTGCAGTTCAAGATGTGTAAAACATCTGAGGGGAGCAGATAAGCACCAGAACGGATGTGTGTTTAGGAAGGTTGTGCAACTTTAATCTTTATGCAGCTCCACTATTAAAAATTCATCAAACGTTTTCTAAGCACAGTTTAGTTAAGTTTGCCCTACCTCAAGGCAAAAGGGTAGACAAGAAGACAGCTCTGTTGATGTTTATGTATTTTACATTTAAATATCGTGATGCCTTACAGGGTGCTAGGAGGTTACATAGACTAATGTATGTTAGGTAAGAATTACCCTTTTTGTGGATGGAAATTAAGACTGAGCGAAATTTGCCGTGGGAGCTGTGAAGCAGGAAGTAAAAGCCAGATTAGCTATATTTAAATTTCCCATCTTGACAGCCAGTCAAAGCCCGTTCCTTTCCCCCTTTCTTCTGCCTGTCCTATGCTGCTCTGCCCAGCTTGTTTCATTCTGATGCTAACAATGATGCTTCCAGTGTCACCATCCTGAGCTTGGTGCCCATCCAAGCTCTTCCAAAGAGGAAATAGGAGCTATTGCTGTTAGCAGGGTGCAGGTTACGCTAGCAGTAGGTAGTTGGGTTAGGAAAGTGCCTTCCTTTTCTTAAGACAGCAATCCAGTGCCTCTTTGAAATGCAACAGGCCCCTCTCAGGGAACTGCATGCTTGAAAAGCTTGAAAAGCTTCCTCGGTGGGATGTAGGAGCTTTCCCTGGAGAGGGACTGCCTGAGCCCTAGGGAGATGCTCGGAGCTCTGCCAAGGGAATTTTAACCCACGGAGTACGTATGCAGGCAGCTACGAAGAGTGAGTGACGCTTGTAAAAATATTGCCACCCTTATCAATATGGTACATTTCTTTGATCCTCAAGCAGCATTTTGACAGAAGGAGAACAGTCTGTGTCTGCCAGGGATGAAGCACGGTAGTCAGAGGGCACCCCGGATAAGATGCAGGTTTGAATGGGCTTGCTTAGGATGTTTCCTCATAGCAAACTATGGAAAAAGCAAAAAAAAACCCAGCCCTATTTTAAGCTTAAGATTTCAAATTTTATTGACGTGTCAACTAAAACACTTTTAAAATTAATTGGCTACATCAAAGAGAATGGAGATGAAACAGAGGTTTCCCTCCCTGGTTTTAAAGGACTGATCCTCACTTGATTTCATTCAACTCAGGATGTTGGGGCTCTTAGAAATTGCAGAGTCCTTTCTGTGTCTTTCCAGATACTGAAAATATCTTATTAAACAATGATTTATCCTCACTGTTTTCATGGGTTTATGAATTTGATGTTTAAATTTGATAAATGCACAGTTTTTATGGACAAGTATGTCCTAAAATCCCCGTCTGCTGTACAAAGAGACTGTGACAGAAGATAGAGAAATGACTTTGTCAGAAACGATCTGCATTTGGGAAGTCACGGTTAACCCATGGGGCCCAAAACGACTGGAGCCCATCAGCCGTCCAGAGGCCAGGCTGGAGCAGAGGAAGGAAGAGGAGCTCAGTGATACACCAGCCAACAGTCCGGGCAAAGGCAGTTACAGCCTTCTCAGGAGGAACCATCTAAAGAAAAATACACGAGTATTTCAAACCTGCTTAGACTTGTCTACATTCTGATAAAGCCATAAACAAAATGTTTTGAAAGGAGAGAAAAAAAGGGGAAAGAAATGTTTGATTTTTCACATGATGATGGCGGTTTCTAGCCCTGCATGGAGGGAGGCAAACGGGAGCCGTGAGATGAGCTTGGAGAAAGACCTGAATTGCGGATGAGTCAGGAGGGGTTAAAAAGTGACAGAGCGCTGGCTGGGCTGGGGGTCACTGCTTCAACACCCCAGCAGATGTGAAGTAAACCTGCTTCCTTTTGTCTGCAGTGAAGTTTTGCTGTCTCACCTGGGTTGAATGCATCCATGGAGCCCTTTTGTGGTAACTCATTCCAGTATTCAAACCTGAACATTGCTGTTCAGACTACAGAGGAGTGTATTTTTGCACTCTAAGCACAGCTGGAGGGGAGCCTGCGGGAGGGACCCTGCAGACGTGACTCAAATGCACTGGAGGATAAAAGGGGAATTGAAACACAGATGTATTCTTCCTCTTCCAGCATCCTTTAGCTGAGAGTCTTGATGGTTGCAGTTCATATCACCTAAGGGGAGAACTCAGAGCTGCAGTTTGAAACTCTTTAGCAGAGTTTCAAACACAGCAAACCTTTTCTATTTCTGATTCTACCTGGACCAAGTGAGAAAGAGACTCCCATCTCTGGCAATACCCTCATCTTTGCTTCTCATGCAGTGTCTTGGTCAGCCCAGTGCTTTTTACTCTCTCATTTCTTGCTGCTTCTCCCCCTGGCTCCTTCTTTTTCCTCTCTGTCCAGAGAAGACAGCAATGGCCATGTGTTTAACTTTGCAGAATCGCTAACTCTTCTTGGGCTGACGACTGCTTTATCTGGCCTCCCAAATGCCTCCACCTTCCTGACAGAGAGCCCAGTGCAGTGTATAAACCATTCAGGATATTAAAAATGCTACCAAGGGCCTTAAAAGCAATATATTTTGCGTCCTCAGTCTCCAAACCCTCCAGGATGTTGTCTGCAGCTGGAGCAGCAGTGCTCGTTTCCTCATGTGCTTTTTTACTTGTCTATTCCTCACATAATCATGGGGTCATAGCACTGCTCCAGAGAGGAAATCAAGCAGTTTGCTCACTAGTAAATTCCCCAGAGTTTCTTTGCAACAAGCATCCCAACATGCCTGTTCTGTAGGGCATTGGCTCTCGGTCAGCAGTGACTGATAGGGTTTCATTTCCTCTCTTAGCATACTGAGAATTTTTTTTATTGCAAACTGCATTTCTGCTTCCGTGGAACACCCAGTACAATAAAGTCTTACTTATTAAAAGAAATATCTCTCTTGATCTTGTAGACAGAAGTTAGGTAGAAGGTGGCTCTATGATGACCCAGAAATACCAGGAAAAACTTTAAAAGGAGGGTAGTTACACAGACCTCTAGAAATCAATCATCCACCTCCACATACAAGCTGTAAACAGCCGTGCTAGCCCTGAGTGAAGGTGAAGTTTCTTTCTTAAACGTCCTCTGCACAAGTGGGCTAAGAGAAAAGAGAGGTGAAAGTATAAGGAGAGTATATCTCCTTCAAAAGACTCTTCAAAGGACTCTGAGGAAAATTACAGCTTTGATATTAACTTAAGCAAGTTTATAAACTTAAACAAGGGGAATATAAAGGCAGAAACAGCTCTTTTTCTATCTATAAATAATTTAATTCCATTTCTTCCCCTCTGAAAAACATCCATACAAAACCCCCAGTTTGGGTTATATTTCATAACAGAAAAAATATGATTCATGATCTCCATGAAACCACACGGTTAACACAAAGCATGGAATTAGCTGTAATGATCTCTCTTGTGATTATCACCAAACTTAAACCTACACCCAAAGCGCTGAAGCTGGAGTTGTCCGAGGAACAACACGGGCAGAGCCACAGTCCATCCTCCTGTGTTGACACCACCCACTTCTCCCCAGTAGTTTTACCCATCATGGCAACTTTCTTCCAAAATGTGTGTTTTGTGGCTGCAAACACACAGAGCCAGCCCTGATTTCGTTGCTGACTTCTCTTGCAGTTCCACACTGCCAGTTTGCGGTGAATACCAACTTCAACACGGATGAAAACTCGTAATAAAAACTCAGCACCATTAAAGAAGAATAGTCTCTTCCTCATTTCCACCGGTAAAATGCAAAGAATTTGCAACTTGCTTTAGTATGATAGTGAATCTGTGCTACAGGGCTAGTTATTGCGTCTCCATAGAAGAAAATACTGATAGCCTTTACAGCGTGATCTGTCCTATGTGCTGTTCTCTAGGTCCTGGTGGAAGGTTTGTCACCCGTTCTCTTCCAGACTGTAGGTCAAGACACGTTCTTGGTGTCTGAGAAGTTCTGCACTGTCATCCATCACCCTCAGGTTCTGTCTCTTTGAGTGATAAATTACCAGTTAATGCATATGTGGCAGAGGTTTCCATCATAATCATTACTTGTATCTCCTCAACGTGCTGTTCCTCCTACACAAAGAGGTACTGCCAGGCCTTTTTAAAAACAGATGACAACAGACAGAGACAAGACAGTGTCATCCAGCATGTGTTAAAAGCACACCACTGTGCTGCTTTCTCAACAAAACTGACTGAAATTTCAGAGTCCTGTGAATTCTAAAAGGAAGAAGAGAAACGTTTGTGCTCTGAGGTCATGACGAGGGCAAAGATGCTCCTTCTGGAAGGAGGAAGAGAATTGTGATACGTCTGTCTGCCATTTGCCACCTACACCCCACCTCTCCTCCCAGTTCTGCTCTTCGTGTTTGACTAGATGCTCTTCATGCAGAAGTGTAGACAAACTCTCAGCATTAAAGGCAGTACTGAACACAAGAGGATTTTTCTTTAGGACAGTATGGAAAAAAGTGCTTGGAGGGACCAGATTGCGTAGTGGAGTCTTGCTCTGGCGCAGCTGTAAAGAGCTTGCTAGTGCTGGTTTATCTTGTTTATTCTTTTTCTTGGGCTCTGCAGCTTGGCAGAACGCTGTGTTCCTCATATTCACCTCCTGCTTCATGTTTAGACTAAATCAAAAGCTGATGAGAAGGAAAGCATTTATAGATAGGTTTATGAACTGAGATTTGTTGTTTGTATATCCACCATCACAAAAACTTTGTGTGGTGTTTGCTGGACACAAATGTCCCTCCTGTAAGACTGTATTTACTTATATCTAATGCTAATGAGCATTAAACATTCATCTAATGCAGCATGTTTAACTCAAATGTCTGTTGAGACCTTTGTATGCCGTGTCTCCCAAAGACATTTCCTTGTCTCTCATTTGAGCTCAGCTGCCATAAAGCTCTTGAGCTTGAAGTCCTTAGTGATGGACAAAGTCATTCCTGCATCATGCAGAAAGGCTTTATCTGTGCAAGGACCATCTGACATTATGTGGTTCACTTGAGTGATGTGGACACCAACACTCAGTATTTCCACCCCAGAGGGCTTAGGATCCAGAGGCTTTGAGATTTATGACATATAAAACATGTATTTGCCACCTTACAGTGAATTAGATATCTAAGGAGTTTGTGTTATTCTTACAATCATAAAATGGTTTGGGTTGGCAGAGACTTTTAAACATCATCTAGTTCCAACCCCCTGCCATGGGTGGGGACACCTCCCACTAGACCAGGTTGCTCAAAGCCCCGTACAGCCCGGCCTTGGACACTTCCAGGGATGAGGCATCCACAGCTTCCCTGGGCAACCTGTTCCAGTGTCTCACCACACTCATCATAAAAAACTTACTTACCTCTTCACAGAGGAGATGGTCCAGCCCTATGACCATTTTTGTGGCCCTCTTGTGGACTTCCTCCAACAGGTCCATGTCTTCCCTGTGCTGAGGACCCCAGAGCTGAACACAGCACTGTGCATGAGGTCTCAAAAGTGGAGTAGAAGAATCTTCTTGTGACACAGCCCAGGATAGGGTTGTGTTCTCCTGGGCAACTAGCGACAGGATGAGAGGGCGCGGCCTGAAACTGCATCAGGGAAGGTTTGGGTTGGATCTCAGGAAGCACTTCCAAATGGAGAGGGTGATCAGATATTGGGATGCACTGCCCAGGGAAGAGGTGGAGTCACCGTCCCTGGAGGTGTTTAAGGAAGGGCTGGATGTGGCACTTAGTGCCATAGTCTGGCCGTTGCAATGGTGTTGAGTCATAGGCTGGGCTTGATGATCTCAGAGGTCTTTTCCAGCCTCAACAATTTTGTGATTCTGTGATTTTATTTCTGAGCTGCGAGCACAAATTGCCAGCTCATTTCCAATTTTTCATCCACCAGTGTCCCCAGGTCCTTCTCGACAGGGCTGCTCTCAATCCATTCATCCTCCAGTCTGCTGGTACCAGGAATTGCCCTGACCCAAGTGCAGGCACTTCCCCCTGTTGACTCCAGGAGCTGGAGCTGGAGTTGAAAATAAAAGTGCCACCCAAGGCACAATGAACTGTGGAGAGGTCGGCTCTTGCAAACTTAGTATCTACTTAGTGTGCCAGGCTGAAAGGAAAGCTTTGAAAATCTGACCCTGTGTGCTGAGCTGTCACTTCTGGGTGGTGAGCTCTTCATAACACAGAGAAAGCAGGATTCGTGATTGTAATTGAGCTCTTCAAAAAAATCCTGTTGTATCCTGGGTATGAAATGCCTAATCAAATCATGTTTACTGCTCATTGCTAGACTGCTAATTTGCTTTGATTTAGAATTTAAAAAGATAATTGAGGATATGTGCATCTGCGTAGGTTGCTGTGAAAAGGCTTTCCTCTCCATTTAATAAGCAGCCCATTAATATGGACCGCATTAATCTGACTTTCCTTTTCCAATATGATTGATTTTAGTCCCTCTGTCAGAGGAGAAGATTGAGACAGGGAACGCCGTGTGCTCACACCGGAGGCGTGGGCTGGGAGACAGGGAGCTGAGGAGCAGCCTCCTCTCAGGGGATCTGTGGTTTTCCCCTTGGCCTAGAAAAACCCTCCTAGGAAAAGCAGGCACGTATACTCATACTTCACAGCTCTGATCTTAATATTCTTGACAGCAGTTTAACAAAGCTACTTAAACACATTTAGCCCTGTTAATAAAAGTGGAAGGAGATGTAAGTTGCAGGTAAATGTGGTATCAGCATAATCACAGACAATAATTCCTGTTTACTAGAATACACTTAATTAGCCTGATTCCTACCTTTGGATGGTCTCAGGGATCAATCCCTGCTCCCGTCTGCTTGTTGCCAACCCTTTGAAGCCTCTCAGTCAAAAGCTGCCCAGACTGGGCTGCAGCTTCACACTTGGAGAGCTGCAGCGTTTAATATTTCTTTTACTCAAGGATGACTCCGCAGATCACCTTGCCTCGACCAGCTGAGGCTCCCTCCCAGGCATTGGCACCTGCCTGCTGGACACCTGTCGCTTTTGAGTCTAATTAATCAGACCAACTTTTATAGGTGAGGGGAGTCAGGATGAGATCAGGTGTCTGGTGTGGAGAGACTTCAGTCTAGGCTGGTTAGCCTGACCCCTTGGTAATCATGTTTACAAAAAACCCAGTTAACTATAGACATGAAAGTGCAACAAAGATGATGACCCAATGGCTGCTCTCACCAGTTCCTTCTCCCCGACTCATAAATTAGCACCAAAGATCACAAGAAATGGGCCGGTGCAGTAGCACCGAGGTGGGATTGCACCATCCATACATTGTTGCAATAACCCAGAGCAGAGTTCCGTCGATGATGCTCTGGTGTGTGCTCAAGAGCAAACGGGACATTGTAAACGACGTCGCTGGATTTTGCTGTAACCCTTGTCTGTCCCCTCCCTTCCTGACCAACATGACTCTCCAGTTGTCCAGAGAGGCAGTGGCACTGCTGCCATCTTCTCACACAGGCTTAATCACAGGAAGGCGCGTGCTTTAAAATTCAGAGATCTTCCTTCTGATCTTGCTTGCAAAGAGACAGGGATCAGTTTTTCTGGTCTTTAGGGGTGGAAACTTTCTCTAGAGATAATTCTTGTCATTTTCTTCCTCCACTCATGGAAATGGTAGTGATTAACTATTGCAAGTTTCCTGAGCTGTCGTCAAACATCTAGCTGTTCTGAAATACTGTTATAAAAACACACCAAATCCTAGGGCATTCCAGAAGACATGGACTTAGCAATCTGAGTTGCAGGCTGAAAGGCTGTCAGAGTTCAGACTTTGGCACGACTGCTCCAATTTTAGCTATTGCCTCTTCCTCTAAATGATATTTCATCTAAGCTGGTGTTGTAGTGATGATTTATACGGAAGCAGTGCTACCGGAGGAGATGCCTTGTGCCGCATGGTTTGGCCGATCTTGTCCCAGGAGCTGCAGAGAGCAGCCTGGGCATGGTGGTGGGGGACCTGGGGCCACAACACAGGCAGAGCTGCACTGCAGTTGCCAGCCCTGAAGATGTCTGTTACAATCCAGACAAGGACACCGGTAGCAGCATCCAGGGTAGTCTCAGCGGGTGGAAAAACAGATATAAGCGCTGGGGAGATTTTAGGGCATGACATTTTTTTCTTTATCTGCTTTTCTGTTCACCTGAGAACCTTGGAAAACACTAAAAAGACAAGTTACAGTGTCTCCTTTCTTCAGGCGATGGCTCTGAGCTCAGCCCACGTTAGACAGAAGTTCTGTTTCATGCCAGTGAAAGATGTGGGGATACAACCCTGTCCTCCAAGCCGGGAAAACTCACCACTTCATTTATGGGAGTTGAAGTTTAAAGCCGGGCTGGCCACTAAACCTTGACAGATGCAGTGCTCACCTCTCCCTTTGTCATCTCTTCACCACAGACTGATGCCAGCCCACAGGTAAGAGTGTCTGCAGCCAGCGAAGGATGTTCCCAAGTCGCCATACACTAAAACTTGTTCATTGTCAGTATGGGCTAGGTCAGGAGCTGAGAGACTCTTCTGCCAAATATTCAGTCTCTGAGTTACAGCACTAGTTTCTTCTTCAAACTGTTTCTCATGTTCACCATCACAGAAATATTTCCTAAGCACTTACAAGAGGTGGTTGTTTTCCTCTGCGAGTATGTTTTGCATGGGAGATACAGAATGTGAAGAAGATTTCTTGTACGATGTGTGTTTTGCATACATTCCGTTAGAGACCTATTGCTGCACCTCCAGGGATCTGGAATACTATATCTAATAATATACCTTAATTAAAATAAATAGTGCTCCTAATTACATCTTGTCATGCAGTTTTTACCCTACAATCTGCTAGTGTGGTGCTGCTATGATAGAAACATTAAAGACATACTCGTATGTAATTTTACCTGTACAGATGTACTGCTGCAGCTCTTAACAGATTGCTCGTAGTCTTTTATGATGGTGCTGCAGGTCACATTAAGGTTTCCTTGAACTATATTTTCATAACAAGAAGCAGTTTTGTAACTGCAAAGATGCTGAAAGCCACAAGGACAGAGCCTCCTAACAAAATATAACCATGAAATGAAAACGGGAAAGAAAACAATGAATATAAAGGGAGATGTAATTTATAGCTTATGCCATAAATAAGGCTTACTCTAACAAAGAGATCAACCTTTACAAGAATTAACATCTTTGAAATGACAATGAGGGAATCTTTCCAGGGGATTGGGAATGGCTGGCACTCATGTCTTCAGAAAGTTGTGGATTCACCCTTTTTATGCATATTTTTGCAGAGCAATCATTTCACATCCAGAGTCTCTAAATGAGTCCCCACTCTGAACCTCCAAGGCACAGCAACATCTGGGTCACTAGAATTGTTTGCTTTTATTTGGGTTTCAGTCAGTTTCTGTTCCTCAAAATTTCTGGTTATCTGAATCCAGGCCCATCTGACTTCTTTCTATCTATATAAATCAAAAAGCTCATTGTACTTGTTCAGCCCAAAAAGAGAAATGAAAAATACTGTCTGCCAGCTATCTTGTCCCTTATTAGCCCTCTTGTTGGTAGTGAGGGGGGACTCTTCAATTTTGAGAGTCACTCAGGATTGGTTCTTATTAATTGGAGTCATTGTGGGTCTGGGCTGGAAAGGGCAGTGTTTTTATGGATGCTGCTGAGCTAAGGCCAACGGCCTCCTCTCTGAAGGCACGAGGGGAGACTGCATCGAGGAGCCCTCACTGCAAAACATGACACTATGCAGAAGGGAAGGGGTGTGTCCTGGTTTGAGCTAAACAGAACCGATTCTGTTCAGTGATTTTACTTTTCAGCTCAGTCTCTTCTAAGAGACTTCACTTTCTGAAGTTAGCAGCAAGTTTTTGCAGACAGTGTCTGCTACTACAAGTGGTAACGCCTGGTGTTTATAGTTACTGCCAGGGATTAGGATGCAGTAAGGCTCTTGGTTGTCTTTCCTTCTGTGGTGACCAAGGTCACTGGATTTTGTGTGCCATGTTGAAGGTGCAGGGAAGTAAAAGGGGACACAAGGCAGTAAAATGTTGCACCTCTGATGAGGAACACAAGATGGGTGATCAACGAGTATTCCATTACGTATATCTCATATTCAGTATAAAACTGAGGGGTCATGGGGGTTAAGGTCTCTTCTTCAATGGCCAGCATCTGAGGACTCTGTCCATTCTTCTGCCTTTGATCTTGATCCTGGGTTCCCAAATCCTGCATCTGGTTTCCTTCTGCTGCTGAACAAAAAAAACCCCGGTGCCTCTGGGGGCTATTGGGGCAGGGGGGGCAGTCAGGTTCAATATCGGTTTTGTATATGTTTGTATATATTTATTTTCATTACTCCCTTATCAGTACTATTATTGTTTTGTTAGGGCTGCTTTAATTTTTCTTTTCCAGCCCCTAAGTCTTTCTGCCTCATTCCCTTTCCCTTCCCTTTTGGGAAGGGATGGGAGTCAGGGAGCATCTCTCAGCGTTTAGTGGCCAGCCCAGCCCTAACCCTCGGCAAGGTGAAAACACAGAATGTGTTTCACTCCTGGGAAACTCTCAGCTGGGATCTATTGCTGTGGGACCCTGCACTAGCCTGTGTCCCCCTTCCTTGCCCCCAGCTCTCACGGGCTCTGTCCGAATCCCTTGTCCCTCGTAGATTCGCTCCTGGGGAGCAGCGCGGAGCTCCGGCCGTGCATCCCCTGAGCACGGCTGCTCCCACAAATAACGCCTGGCTTTAGAAAAAGGGAAAAGAAAAAGAAAATAAAACCCAGCAATGAAGTCCTCTCTAGCTATTTGTGGGTGCCTATCCCGGTGAGAGCGTCTGCCGGGCTAGAAAGCCTTTCGCGGCAAAAGCCCGTCGGGAGCGCCGCGGAGCCGGGCGGGCGCTGAGCGCGGCCTCTGCTGCCATCTGCCGCCCGTGCAGGGCCAGGAGCTTCCTCTCCGCTGCATTTTCCTCTTAGGAAAATGAGGAAAAAAAAAATATTATTTCCCTCCGCGAATGTTGCAGCACCTTCCCGGGGTTTATTTCCAGGGAATCCCTCTCCAAGTGCTGCCACCTGCGCGTGGGAATGGCCACCTCTGTCCATCTACCCCGTAAAAGAGGATGTGCTGCCCTGACCGTGCTCTCCCCGAGGGAACCTGGACGGTGTGAAGTGTTTCTCCATCAGGAAACACAAAAGCTCAGACCACCTCTAAGGCTACAAACCCAAAAAATCCTGCTGCTGGCTCCACCAATTGATGCTATTTCCAGTTAAAATTTTATTTCCAGTTATAATTTTATTTCCAGTTATAATTTTGCTGGGGAGGCATTCAGAGAAGTGTTTTGGAAAAGGGTCCCCACTGAGCTGCTGAGCCTTCAGCTGAGAAGGCTAACCTGCCTTCTGAGAGCTGCTGGCACAGCCACTGCCTTCGATGATGCAAGCGCGGAGCAGGACCCAGGGGATCCGATCCTATCTCCATCCCTGTTGCACGAACCCCACTCAAAGCTCAGCTGAGGCTTCTCACCCACCTGTGTCTCTCTGCAAGTCTTCCAGGTGGTCACACAGCCCTCCTGATGCTCCTCATGGAGGCCTGGTGTGAGACTCCTTGAGGAAAGTGCTATATATTATAATTACAAAGTGCAGAGATGACAACTCTGGTGTTCTCGTGTAGTTCCCCACCAACAGCTCTGCAGCATCCTGAGGATAGCAACCTCTTTCAATCCACTAACACCAACATCCACACGAGGATTCTGGGTACCACATGAGATGATTTGGTGAATTTGAACCTTTTATGGTAAGGCTGAGCTTCACCCAGCTCTGCTGACCATGAGTTTGCAGAACTTGCATCTGTGCAAGGCCTGGGATATAGGGAGGGAGATTTTATGAACCAAACCAGAAATGTCAGTCCTGTAACAGCCTTCTCATCTGACTTCACCCTTGTTATTTGAAAATAGAGTGGTACTTACTCAGATAAAAGTTAATCTCATCTCTTTACTCACTCTGCGAGAAGGAAACAGTTTCCAGAAGAGCAGAACAAACACCACCTGCTTTCCAGGGACTTTCTTATGTGTAACTTCACAGATAGGCAGTAAATGTTTAGTCTTTCAGTGAGGACATTTAAGCTGTCATGCAAGAGTCTGTTTTCACAGAACTGGCAGCTCAGTATCTTTGGGACCATTATCTCCACGAACACGGAGCAGTAGGTTAGGGAGTCGTCAAGGCTGGGGAAGGGAGGAGGACAAACAAGAAAATCAACATGTGCACCTGCAAAGAAAGCCTTGATTAGCTAAAAATGTGAGTAACCCCATATCCTAGTTTCCCTCTGCTTCTCATGTGATTTCTTCAAGTTCTTGCTTTTTGTTTTTAGTGGAACAGACTCTGTTTCTGTGGCTGAACTGTTCTTCAACCAGTTTGTTTGGCTGTTAATGTGATGGGGAAAGTTATAGAGCAGTCTGTGAGTTGTAAATACCCTGTTTTTATCCTGAGTTTAGAGACTTTCTTTCTGATCGAATTATATGGTGGGGTTTTTTTTCAGGAATTTTAAATAAAAATCAAAGGAAACTTGAAAATTAAGGGCTAAGCTTAGTAGAGAGATGCATCCCCAAAACAGTAGGGGAGGGAAGGAGCAGGCAGTGACTAGCTCACTGAAACATACTAGTGGAAGGTGGAGAATTTTCCACTCAAATCCTTACCTGAACTCAAGCAAGGCATGGTTTGCAGTTTGCCAGCATCAAGGTGGACCAGTAGCACACACTTCTCGAGCTCAGTGCTTTTGTGAAGACATTTAGAGCTAAGCAACTGTAAGATCTTAAATCCTGCTTTGCCTTTGCCAACTCTCGTGAGCATCCTCCTCACTACCCGGAGCATCTGCGGGTGTTGCACCAGAAACAAAGGTCGGAGCTTGGCTGCTGGTGTCCTTTGGCCCCATCAGCACCGTGAAGCCTGCATGATAGCTGGCCTGGAGCCTTCTCCGTGTGCTACCCCTCGTGTTTCACCGCTCCGGTCTTGCAGGAGTCCTTGTGCTGCCGGAGGTAGCACTTTGCTGAAGGTCTCCACTAGATGGGGCGATGTCTGAGCTCAGCAATGCCGGGGAAAGGCTTCCACGTGGTTTTCAAGCAACTGCAAGGGAAACAATTATTGAACGAAAAAGGTTTTTCTTTTCCTAAGGCTTCTTTATAAAAGCAATGTTTCCCGCTTAAGATGTGTGAGGAAGAGCTCTGTTTCCCTGTAGGGAAGCGCAGGTTTTCTCCTACAACCTGGAATTAAATGAACTGCTGGCAGCCTCTGCTGTGGGAGGTGTAGCCAGTAGCACTGGTGGCCTTGTGTGACAGGATGGTGACATCCTCATACCATGTCCCTGGGCCTGCTCACTCTCCTCAGAGACCCCACTCTGGGATCCCCTTCTTTCTAGTCCCTCTTCGCCAGGTAACTCCATCCTGGAGCACCACTCTGGTGACCATCCTTGCAGCAATGTGGTGCCTCCCTGGGTCTGATTTGGCTTTTGACTCCCAGATGTTCATGAGAACCTCTTGCCAACCAGCTGGAAGCTCCCACTTCAGACTGAGGATTTGAGTTCACCCAAGCTGCAGCTTGAACTGATTTCACCCAGTCACACTTCACTCCTACAGAGGCAGCCTGGGGAAGCCTGGGCCACATGGCAAGGGGGGGATCCGACAGAGAAGGCTGGACCTCAAGTGTCCAAATGCTGATTCTTGCTGAGTCCGTGCTGGGGCTAGAGATGGTGACACCATCCACATCTCCCTCCAGCAGGGTGTATGGCCACAGACAAGGCATTTACCTGGATGCAGAAGATGAGACAGGCTCCCAGGGCTGGTGCTTGCCTGGATCAGGCACATCCTGCCTTCCTGGCAATCTGGGAGAGCCTGCCCCCGTGCCTCCTAGCCCTGATAACTTCAGCATATTGGCTTGTGCTCTGAAGTCCTGACACGTCTATGCTCAGAGGCATCCTGTGGTGTTTGCATATGTTTCAAGTCCTGCAGTGCTGGGTGCTTGTGCAAGGCTATGTGCTTCTCAGAAGTGGGTGCAGAGATGCAGACACATGGTGGCAGAATCCCAGACCTGGTCCCCCACCACCATGATGACACATGCTGGTGTGGGCTGGGAGCAAGGGTGGTGATGTTTCATCTAACAGCGACTCTTCTTAGAGATGCACTGTGAGAGAAGGCAGGAAGGGAGTGAGAGATAGATGACCAAAGATGAAAACTAAACAAGCTGGGGTGAATTAGAGAGGCACATACAGCTACAGACCAGCCTTATCTGGCTTTCCTGCCAAGTTTCACTGGGCAACACTCCCTCTATCACTTTGAGGCACTGAAATCCTGAATAGCTGTGTGTTTGGTAGGGCTATATTGTGTCCAATGATGCAGACAACTCTCCCCTTTTTGTAAATGGCAGCGGTCAAAAGCTAAATCCCTCTGTGCAGCAAAGAGGGTGAAAGCTGCAGGTAGCCTTAGCCCACATACTGAATAAGGAATAACAAGAGCTTGGGCAGCCTGAGGCAACATATTTCAGAGCTGACAAGCTGGAAGACTTGGCTTCCTTCAAACGTACCTGGTCTCCCCAGTGAGTAATGATAATAGGATCCAAGCAGGGAATCAGACATCAAGACAGACTGAAGGTCACAGCACGCTATTCAGATGAGCCAAGGCCCCAGGGAGGCGGCCGCTTGCTGCTGCACAACTTTTGTCAAGTACATTTCGAAAACTTTAACTGACCTTGAGGGGTTGGGATTGAAGGAACATTGATCTGTGGGAAGTGGAGAGTATTCCTCTTGCTTCACAATGTCTCAGCTAATCACTGGAGCAGAGCATTGACTCACGGTCCTTTCCTGCAATACACGCTTGGGAAGCTGGGATGTCCCTTCCTGTGGTTCACCATGGGGTCTGTTCTGGAGGTACAACCTCTGAACCCTGATGTGATGATCCCTCCCTGCAAGGCATCTACTCTTTTGGGGGGCAGTGTATGAAGGGAACAGGATTTCCTGAGTGCCTGAGATTTTTTTTATTGGGTTGCAGACCCAGCTGAACTTTGCTGAATGTTTTACCTTGAATCCTAATGCAGAGGGAGAAAAATGCACAATGGAGAGTTTTTCAGTCAGTTTTTCTGGTCATTTTAATTTAGCTGCCAAGGATAGAAAAAAGTTCCACTATATTTACATACTTTAAAGATTTAAGTATTGATTATGAATTACATCAC
Organism: Apaloderma vittatum; assembly: GCF_000703405.1. Taxonomy (NCBI): domain Eukaryota; kingdom Metazoa; phylum Chordata; class Aves; order Trogoniformes; family Trogonidae; genus Apaloderma; species Apaloderma vittatum. The sequence goes on from NW_009712062.1 coordinate 17,444, forward strand.
TCGATAAGGGAATGTGTATATTATCTGACTAGAATTCAGAAAAAATAATCTAATCCCATCTGTTTCTTAAATCTAGAATGAGGTATACTTTTAAGGGAAACACTTGCTGTGATTCAGCACTTATCTATGCCTGAGCTTCATCATCGTGCCAGCATTGTGCTCCTGAAGGCTCCTTAAAATGAACTGAAGCAAACCAAGGGGAAGAGTTTCGTAACAGCAGCCATCAGCTCCTGCATGGATAATTTTCTACCATTGACCTCTAATCCTTTAGTGAAAAGCAGTAATTGCCATTAGGGGGTTTGCTCTCTGGAGGCCTTATGAAGGCCCTTCTGCCCGTCTGAATGGTGCTAAGCTCTGGTTGGTGTCATTTAGTTGTGCCCATGGATACGCTGAGTGACAGAGACCATGAAATACTCAAGAAACATGAAAACACAGATGTGGCTCCATGCAACACATTTGCTTTTAGCCTTACTGTAGCAATAGGGGAGAGCAGCCTTGCACCAGCAGGGTGTAAAATGAGATGGGTAATAGGACTTTTTTCCCAGCTGATTCTTGGTGTTCCCAATATGGTTGGCTGCTGTCCACCTCCTGTTTCTGGCTCAAACTACTAGGAGGATTTCTGTGGGCTCCGTGGGTGATGCCAACCTCTGACTTTGCATTTCTGGAAAACACCCAAACCACTTAAGACTTTTTAAAATCCAAAGTACCTAAAGTTCCTGTCTGGAGCCCATCACACCTAAAGGATAAGAAATAAACCCAGTGTGCAGAGGGGTGTGTACACAGAGAGAGGTGTGCTGGTCTATAGTCCTAGAGCTGTTTACATTCAGTCAGGAAGAGCTGTATGCTAATACAGCTTAAATGTCCTCAGCAAAATTGCTAAATAATGAATCTCCAAGCACAAAATAGGCCTACTTTGTTACCCGTGAACCAAAAGAAATTTGATTTTAATTCTGTGCTTCAGCTCTCACGAGTGGGGTTGTCAGATCAGAAGAACATTTTTCTCAGTTCCCAATCAGAGCACGCCTGATCTGCATTCACTGAAAGACCATAAATGTGATCCGCTCACCATGTCGTATGTAGAGAGTGGCCTTTTATCCAAGGGCTATGCATTATGTTGTTGTGCCTGCAGCACTGCACTCAGGCTGGGGGCTGTGATCAGGGATTGCTCTGAGCTGAGCCTCAGCCTCACGTGTAGCTGGCCCCATGCCTTGGCTATCCTCTGATTCTAGCTGCACTTCACAGTGGGTACAGTGTAAAATAAAGCTGTCTTGCTCTACTCCTGTGGCTTTTTTTTTTTTTTTAAAACTGCTGATGGGAAGAGTTTTGGCTAATGCAAGTGCAGTGAAATGCTAGTTGCAGCTCAGTTAATGTATGCTAAGTAAGCAATTTCATTAGCTAGTAGTCAGTCTGCAGGATAATTTCATTAGTTTCGTGTGCATCATTACCTCTCCTTTCATTTATATGGGAATTATAAATTTCACTTCGATGTGTATTTTTTCTTCCTTTTCTATTCACAATTTCTCCTCCCTGCTTCCTTTCATTGCTATCCCTCCCCTACTGGCTGATGATATCTTAAAGTGAACTTGATATTGTCCTAAATACAGAATAGAGTAGAGTAGAGTAGAGTAGAGTAGAGTAGAGTAGAGTAGAATAGAATAGAATAGAATAGAATAGAATAGAATAGAATAGAATAGAATAGAATAGAATAGAATAGAATAGAATAGAATAGAATAGAATAGAATAGAATAGAATAGAATAGAATAGAATAGAATAGCAAATATTTATACTTCTTAGCAAGAAGCACTATTTGTGGGTTACAAACAAGAGACCACACTATGCAGCCAGGGATGTTATTAGCCCATATACTCTTCCAATCACACTCTTATCACACAGGGAGAACAGACTTTCCCAGGTCTGTTTTGATCATACTCTCCCATTCCCTCCCCTGCACATCTTGTGTATGAGAAGCCTCTTATCTGTCCATTCTCACAGACAAACTCCCAACATGAGCTATATTCAGCTGGTCAGGGTCTCTTTTCATAATTAGCAAGCAAGAGTTCTGTACTTGTTTAGAAAAGAGCTCAAGGACAAAAGTCTTAATTCTGCAACACAGTACTGCCAGCACAGCTAACTATAAAGTGTATCCACAGAATAGAATAGAATATTTCAGTTGGAAAGGATTTGCAGCGATTGTCTAGTCCAACTGCCTGATCACTTCAGGACTGACAAAAAGTTAAAGCATGTTTTTAAGGGAATCAGCCAAATGCCCCTTAAACACCGAAAGGCTTGAGGAATTGACCACCTCATATTCTTCCCTTTTTCTTCCATTTTGTACCTCTTTTCAAAGAGTCTGTTTTTCAAATATATGTGTACAGAGCCATGTTTGTAGCCATGCCAGTGTCTTACCCTGCACAAAGTCTGTGACAAAGTATAGCTCGAGCCCTTGCCTGGGATGTATCTGTGGTCATGGTGTTTAAAGGATAGATAGACTGTTTAGGTGATCCTATGGTGAGCCAAAGTGTGTGGCAGCCCAGCTTCGTTAAAACTCGTCTTCTCCATGTGCCTCATACTTTGCACTTTTCAGGGGAGGCTGCAGATAATGTCTGTGGTCCTTGACAGAGGCTAAAGAGGTCCTGCCTTCCTCACCCTGCTCTTTTATCCCATTTGCTGCTGGATGAAACTTGCCTGGACAGAGGGTGTTTGTAGCTGTGGCTGCTCTCTCTATAAAATGGCATTTCTCACTAATCATGTTTGTGGACCATATCCATCTATCCATCCATCCATCCATCCATCCATCCATTAACCCAGCCACTCACCACATTTCTTCCTCCCTCCTCTTCTCTGCTCCCTATGACCATGCCACTGCTAACTCATTCACGCTACTTTGAACCCCGTTTTTTACTTTGCCAACTAGGGATTGCTGATGGGGACTCATTTCTGGGCTATGTACTGCCTCACCTGAGGTGGAATAGGCTGAGACCTCTCATTCAGAAAGCAGAGACAAGTTGATTGGTGGTGTTTTACCTCTTTCCAAAACTCAAGGTCTGGTTTTTTGGAGGCTTTTTCAACAGCTGTTCATGCACTGTTAGTCTGAAATTGTATTTGCAATAACTTATTTCTGGAGCTTTTCTATTGTGCTGTCTGTACTGGCAATTAATTATTGAGGCAGTTTATTTACAGGCGGTGCTTACTTTCTTCTAGCACCTCCAATGAGATGTGAATAGCAACATTTTTCATTGCTGGCACAGAGAGGTAAATATATGCTCTTTCAGGGCAAGACTGTAATCTAAACAATAACTCTGAGAGAGTTTCAGCCTTGGTTTCAAAGCAAGAAAGATTCAGAAATTCAGCCTTTGGAATCACATGAATTGGCCAGTAACCTCAGGCTCATTTCCTGCTGCTCCTTTAAACTATTTTTTGTAGTTTACCCTTTAAATAAAGGCAAAAGACTGTTCTCAGCTATTTCCATGCTTCAAGGTTGTGGTCTCTATAGTTCTTGCACTGGAGCACTTTGCAGCAGAGTGAAAAAATTTCAAATGTGAGTCCCTTCTCCTCTCCTGTCCGTTGTCCCTGGGAAGGGACCTGGTGGTGTTGGGTTATAGGCTGGACCTGATGATCTCAGACGTCTTTTCCAGCCTCAACAATTCTGTGATTTTGCGACAGGTGCGGTGTTATCACTTGGTACTGACAGTTCAGCTACCTTCCACCAAGCTGCATTTTGCTGTGCAGCTGCAGGTTGGAGACAATGTTCTGGCTCCTTCATCACCCTCTGACACACAACAAAGACTGGACATAAAGTCCTTGTGGATGTATTTAGCATCAGCCTTCTCTATCCCAGAGCTTAAGATGACCTCAGGCTGGAGGAAAAGGCAGAACCTGCACCATCTGCTGCCTGGGAGGCCAGTGGGGAAAGCTTTCTGCAGTCCTCATGGGCTTGTACAAGTCAACATGACAAAGGTGTGACCTATGGTTTCCTTAAGAGCTGGTTGAAGGTCAAAACTGCACTGGGGGTTGTGATTTTTTTCTTTTCCTTCATGGTAAGTAGAAGCTGTTCCATAAAAGCCAGATCTGAACCAACCAAAATTCAGCCTGCATGAGCACTGGCATTTTTTTTCTGCTGTTTCTTCTCTTACCTTTGTGTCTCTCCATTTTACTTCTTAGAAACTTTGATTAAGCAGTCGCAAATCCTTCCCCTTTGAGACACCGGCAGTACTCTTTATCTGCATTTTTCTACTCATGGTGACAGTCACGGTACTGACAAGGTCATGACTGTAACCACATGCTGGAGGTGCCTGATTCTGCTCAGAGAGGTTTAGGTGATGCCTCTATCCACCACCTTCCCCACAGCTCGGTGGGAAGTGAACTCCATGGTGGGCTCAGTACCAGGGTCTTGCTTCCAAAATTGCCATAGTGCCATTGTGGACCTACAGTTGGACACTCTATCCGTGGCAACAGGCATATGGGATGCTCTACAAGGTGTTCATGTACTTCCTTAGTGCATCATTAAGAGCTTTGCAATTTGGCATGCTCAGATTCAGGCATGATACTTCTCTCCTTTTGTCAATCTAGTCTACCTTTATTTGTGTCCAGACATATCACTGTGGTATTTAAGCTCACTCAGCATTCTGTTTCAGAGCAGGGTGTGTGGGCCTGTCTCACAGCAGCAGGCAGAACCAGGCAAATATTGCCCCAAAAGAACAAGACCCTGCAAGTTCTGCCAGGAGCATTTCACACTGCAGGCACCTGCACCAGGGCACAACCCGGCCACACCAAGTCCACCTTCAACAAGCCATAATTCTTCTCGCTGCCTGCTGTTACAGTTGCTCGGGAATAGAGAGGTGGGAAGGATAATGTTCTCCAAAATCCCAGCCCTTTTCACAAACCTTGCCTTACCTGGAGGGGCAATGCAGAGCTGCTCCTAGCACTCACCTGGTGCCTGGGCTGCCCAGTCTGTGCTTTTCAATGGGTCTTTCTTTTTGCCTTCGAATGGTGCCTTTGGCAATGAACAGCACATACAATGAACAGCACATACAATGAACAGCAAGACCCCCATGGATTTTCCTGCTCCACTCTTCGAAAATGACAGCGGTCTCCTTGGAAGGCTCTTTTCACTCAGAGAATCACCATTTTGCCCTACATTTTTCCCCCCTCCACAGCCATGGCTCTGAGCTCTGGCACCTGCAGGACCACGGGGCATATGTGTCTGTACCCTGTCAGCACTGTGCCTGATGTTTTCACTCTGGCACCCAGCTTGACCCTCTGCTGAAGCATGTCCAGGGGCTGTTCACTTTCCCTGCGTTTTAAAGATGTGCTTGAAACCAAAAATAAAAGCTGCCCATGATGTCCTGAGGAGACAGATGCTGGAGAAAGTTCCCTGCTGATCTTGTTCAAGCAGGAGGACAAGCAAATAGTTTCCAACTTTTGCTGAAATCCAAAAGCACTTGCTGCAAAAGAAGCATTTTCTGAAGAAGGAGGCTCAGCTTTCTCTTGCTGTCTGCACATCTTCCTAATTTTCCTCAGCTCAAACTCCCTCAAACCTTGCAAGGGTAGAGCTGTGGACAAGCAGATGAGCAGGATCAGATGTCCAGGTTTCAGGTCCCTAAGTCTGTTTTCTGTCCTCTCACACCATGTGCACTCAAGCACAGTGAAGATCATTGCTATCAGAGTAATGGGCCTTTTGCACTTCTTTTTCCACCCAGCCTCAAAGGATGCTGAGCAGATGAAAACCTTGGAAGAATTCAGCGACCTTTAGCAGGTTCTGAGTTGCCAGTCATGACTGGTAGCACTGGACACTCTTTTAAACATGGTCCTCCCTGGTGAGTAACCCCACTCGCCCCCAGTCCTTTCTGGCCACCTCACTTGGTGCAACTGGTATTGATGGCTTTGAACACTTTATCTTTGCGGTGCTCTGCTCCCCAGCCTCCCAGGGATGAATGCTCCCAGTGCTGTGGTGTGCGTGGGTGCCAAGAGACCTTCAAAGCACCACAGTGCTCCTGACGTCCTCTGCAGCCTTCTGAAGCCAGGCTGCTTGTGAAGATGGGTGAGGACCATCTGGAAGAGAAGCAATCACCATATAAAGTCGTTAAACTCCATCTCTGCTGCAGGTATGTGTTCACCCTGTGTGGTTTGCTTTGAAATTTGCCCCGGTGATTTACACCCGCAGGGAGGAGCAACTTCACCATGGGGAAAGGGGCTTGCCTTTGTTGCTGTGTGCACAGAGATGTCGGGATTTAGTCCCTGCGAAGCAGCAGGAGTTTCAAAGCCGCGTTGGAAATGTTTAAATAAATAAACAGCAGGGTTGGTGTTTCCCTGCCTTAATAGATCTGAAAAAGGCCGCATCCAGTGCCTGCTGAAACCGCTGCGGGCTTCCCCAGTGACGGGTCTGTGGCCTGGGCTGAAAGTGAGTGTTCTGCGGTTATCTGGCAGCTACAGATCTGCGGAGCTGTAGCGCAAGGGAGCTGCTGACACATAATCGTAACTGATTAATGCCATCCGTCAATGCCTGATTAAAGTGAGCAGAAATGTTTTTTCTTCCTCTGCAGCACAAGAGCTCTCTTATGCAGAAAGTGCTTTTCTTAATTATCTCTCTGTAAACCCTCAGCGAGACAGAGCATCAGCATTGTAGCTTAATTCCTCTCTACTGTAATATCCTTCTTATTTCAGAAGTGCATAAGGCAGGATAATAGTGTGGGTTTTGGTGGGTTTCTTTCTCCTTTCATTTATATCAGAAGTGTTCTTCATCCAGTAATGGAATTGCAGAAGATGTAGACAGTTAAGACGGCTGTTCTTGTAGCAATTAGAGGCAGACCCATGCTATAATCTTTGCAGAGTGGGGAGTTCAGGCTGAGATTGCAGACCCAGCTTTCACAGCTGGCTTGTTTCTATTATCAGCTCATCCAAGCTCTCTCACTCAAATTCTGAGTGAAACCCTGGCTTGCATGATGTCAGTGACAAAACCCCCATGTGCTTCAATAAGGTCGAAATTTCATCCACTTTTTTTTTTTTTTTAAAATGCCATTACACATTTAATTTGAATAGCTAAAACTACTTTTTTAAACTATTTGTAACATGGGTACCTCAAACACTTGAAGAAATGTGTCATTGTGCACCTGAGAAAGTATAACCTCATTGCAAAAACTGATTGTTGAAAGGAATTCCAGAGGAAACTTAGACATGGCTGGCACTCATACATAGCAATAACAATAAAAGAGCACATATAAAACAGGGGTGTGTCTAATGCTGTGTGGTGAGATTTGGATGGGATTGTTTGAGGGGGAGAAAGGGATGGACAAATCTGCTTAGAAGATGCTATGCCCCTGAAATGCTGGCAAGCACACCAAAAGGTATCAAGGAATTTTTGGAAATCAAAGGTAAAAGTGAGTTTTGACTGGGATAAATGCAAAGGAGGGAAGGTAAAATGCCAAACAATGTCAGTTACAGAGGGAGACAGGGAGCAGGTGGGGGGAGAGAGGAGCAAGAGCCTCCCTGAGTGTCCCCTTTGCTTCCATACACAGAAACCAGGAAGCAAATCTTCATAATGGTTTTCTAGCTGCCTGCTGGGTTAAGAAGGGATTATTTCAGCTCAGCCTGGTGGCTCATGTGGCAGAAAGACAGAGGAGCACTGTGGCACCTTGTACCATCCATCAGCA
>NW_009712062.1:25103-42124 GCF_000703405.1 Apaloderma vittatum
CAAAAGCTGTGTCCAACCCCTTCCAAACATCAGGAATTCTTCCAGGGAAAAAACCCAACAGCGACAGTGAAAACCAGAAAAGCCCTTTTGCACTTAAAAGTTGATTTTTCAGTCCTTCCTTTGAGAGTGATACGGAGAGCTGGGGAAGGCTGGTTTGACAAGCCAAGGCAACAGAGGAGAGGTGAGCTGAGGATGTGGAGGCAGGGGCAGCATTAGCAGGCACAAATGGGGATGTTGTTTGGGGTGATGAGGTTGAGGAGGTGTCTAGTCTTCTCCACTGGGTGATGGAACGTTGGAGAGCCCAATGTGCAAGGCAGAGATAAAAAAGTCTTGAGTGTTAGCATCAGCAATCCTGTATTGTTGCTACAAGAGGAAAGGAGCATCTGCTCGTGCCAAAATGGTTTTACTTGATGGGTTTGGACAAGGAGAATCACCATTACTTGCCACATCTGTGGGGATCAGTGCCTGTACAAGCCAGAAAGCTGGGGGGGTTGCTATAAGCTGCGCCCAGATACCTGAATCACAGCCCCCAACCCCCAAATCAACCTTTCACTGCATTTCTGTATGTGGTTTCCCAGATAGTAAGTCAGACAAATTCCTTCCCCAGACAGAGAGCTAGGGCACTTTTTGAGTACCTGTCAAAGTCCCAGTCTGCAGTTTCCCAGTCCCTTCTATGCACTGGTATCAGATCTGAGAAGAAGAGTGGCTCCTGGCAGGCTCACTGTCAGGGCAGTTGAGGAGCTGACTGTGTGATACTTGCTTTATTAAGCTTCATGAATTCTTTAGCTCTGCAAATGCACCTTCTCTTGCTTAGTGCAACCAAAATACAAGTTCCTTTGTAAAGGAAGGAAGACTTGTTTCTTGCAATTTCCAGTGGGACCTTTCCGAATGTATACCACTGTACCCAGCTATAGCCACATCCACCCATGCATAGTGGTCAGAGCTGGGGACAGCCAGAGCTGTCCAGGTGTCCAGCTGTCCAGGTGTCCAGGGACACCACTGGCATGAAGCCACAGCTGCATAACCAATGCCTGTGTGAGCATGGGAAATGCTGCTGACACTGCACGTTTGTGCAATAAACAAATGCAGGTCATGGGCAGGCAGTACGGCCATGAAAAGCTGGAAGGGTGGAGACAACTGAGTGTGTTTCCATTCACCTCTTAGTCCAGATCAGGCATATCCTTTTGAAACCATAATCCTCATTGTTTCCACTTACAACACTGGTTTTCATCACAGAGGAGTCTTGGGGACATGTGTGAAACATGTCCCACGCCACTTGCAAATATAACATTAAATCCTTGTGGTGTCACAAAGAGAAGACCCAGCTTATGCAGCCAATCACTGTCCTGATGTAGCAGACTGAGATTTGTTCCAAGTCAAGGTTCACCTTGAAGCTCTTGTGCAAATGAGCAAATTAACAGCCTGGAAAAAGCAAAGACCCCGAATGAATCTGTGATCAGTTTTATGCAATTCTGATAAGAGTGCATTTTGGTCAGCCATATACGAGACATGAGAGACCCAAAAACCCCAGGCAGACAAAACAAATTTTATCCCCCAGAAGAAGAACAGGCTGTGGCAGCCTGATAGGAAACGTGACTCCCCAGAGAGATGCCTGGAGGCAGGACTGTGCTCTGAACAGTGGCTCTGGCTTACTGTAGAATCAAAATGTTAAGGTTGCAAAAAGTCACTTAATGGCCCCAAAGCCCAAATAAAGTGTAACTGGTGTTCTCTGTAGGTTTTTGGTTGATGATTTTGATGAGCAAAATCAACTACCTAGGAAATCCCATCTTAAATTCACAAGGGTGACTATTAATTTTTGTATGCCTTGCCCAAGACAACTTACAGCCCATAGCTCAGTGTCTTGTCTGTCTCCTCCCTCCTTTCTCTTCTGTCCTCTTGCTCCTGCATCGTTGCCATTTGATAAGCTTCCAGAGGGAAAAGCCTGCAAGAATTTTCCTGTCTTTCTTTCTTCTTCACCCTCATTTCTAGACATGATGTCTTTTTAACACTTAATTGTCCTAAGTGCGTAATTATCTGTCTCACACAATCATGATTCACAGCTGTAAAATGTTCTTTAGCTTCTGGATGATGTTCAATTGCCTTCATGGAAACTAAGATGAAGTTGTTTTGCTTATAGGGAAGGATGGCCCAAAGTCAGAGCACCAGTTCCTGCTTCAAACCGAGCTGGATTTGCTGTGGTTTCTGTCCCCAAGACCTCATGGGCTACATCTCTGTTCCACCTCTGCAGGATGTTGGAGGTTGTTGGAGGGAAAGTCTGACTGCTTTGAATCCCTTTGCCTCCTGGAAGAGCCAGACCTCCCTGAGCAAAAGTTTTGGGGTCACCATCTGTAGGAGTGCAGGCACAAATTACTTATGGCTTAATCATAGAATCACAGAATGGCCTAGGCTGGAAGGGACCTTAGAGATCATCTAGTCCAACCTCCCTGTCATGGGCAGGGATGCCACCTCTCGACGAGACCAGGCAACACATGGGGACCGAGCGGGAATGAGCAGAAAGATTCCAGATGAAGGAATTCCAAAGGTGAAACAATGGGAGAGCAGGAAGAGCTGAGGTCTGACATTTCTTTTTCATCTCAGTAAACTCATTATCCAACTAAATACCCAATATTTCTCTTCAGCACCTCCTGAGGTCTCCATTAGTCATTTGAGAGATTTTGTATTCATATGACTCAACTTGTTTCAGACTCTGAATCATAAGCTTCTGCACCGTGGCATGACAGGATGAGTTAGTGTGGATCTTAGCCTGGTGCCTTTCCAAAAGGAGGAATTGTGTCCAAATCTGTATTAATTTTTTTTCATTACTCCAAATGTTCCTATATGGAAGAAAACATTTGCATTGAGAAACAGGCCATTGGCGGCTCAAAGAGCAGCAGCTCCGTGGGACTGGAAGTGCTGAATGTGGCTTGTCCCAGCAGCAGGGACACCTGCCCAGAGAACCCAAGTAAACTGGACTGGTAAACAAATACACTCCAGCAGTCACAGAAGAGATGTTTGTCTCACTCTGTATACTATTGAAGTTAAAGCTGGCAGAGGTACACACAGAAAAGCAGATGTTTGTAGTACTCTGCAGAGTGAGGAAGTAGAGAAGTTTAAACGCAGACAAGCTCAACATGTTCATTTACTGAAAGAAAGCCTGGAAATTGCTAGTCTATATTTCTTGTAGTAGGCTTTCCATATTTATGTTATCCTTGATGGCAGCTAGACTCAGTGTGTGTACACTGCATTTACTGAGGTTTTGCAGTAAAGAAGGTCCTGAGAATCCCTGGTTCAAAATTATGGGATTTGAAGTGTGTGGTAGAGACTGAACGTGGCAGATGCCAACAAATGTACTTCTTTAAGTGTAAGCAAGTGGTCAGTCCTGGGGCGCATGTGGCAGATCATAGAATCATAGAATCATAGAATCATAGAATCATAGAATCATAGAATCATAGAATCATAGAATGGCCTAGGCTGGAAGGAACCTTAGAGATCATTTAATCCAACCTCCCTGTCATGGGCAGGGACACCTCTCAGCTAGATCAGGCTCTCTGAGTGACAGAGAGCTACATTTGAAGCATTTGAAATTCCACCAAGGTTTTCACAGGCAATGTCTTAACGCAGGTCAGTGTCTCATGTAAACAAAGTGCTGGAGAGATGATGTGCCTACTTTATTCACTGGAGCATGTGTGGAGATGAAGTTGCTTGAGAAGACTTTTGTTTCAACACTGGCACTTTTTTATTGTGTCAGAACGTGCTGGCTGATCCCTTGCACACCCTAAATGTCTTCCCCCTCTTCAGGAGGACCAGGCACGTTCACATCCAGGACGTAAGAGCTCTGGTCTTGAACTAGCACTGCTGATGCCACTCCTCTGTTGTTATACCAGCTCTGAGTAGGACTGAGCTCACCTGATACATGCAGAGTCAAGGTTGGATTCAAGCTGGACCTTTTGCTGCAGGTTTTGGGGACATGCAGAGCTACTCTGGGCTGCTCCCTGGGGTGATCACACAGCTCTGTGGTATCAGAGTCATCAGAGCTGTATCAAGAGGCCGTATTCAGAATGTCTTTGGTTTTGATGCTGTAGAAAAACTCCTCCTCCAGATGAACATGCCACGCTAGAAGAAAGTGCCAGTTCCTAAAAGACTTGGCAAACACTTAAACCTAGCCAAAAAAAAAAAAAAAAGGTACATTAAAGTGCTTCACTGCTTTGGCAATGGTTTGTTAGTCTACTAAGGGAGAAAAAAACCTTTCTGAAGCTGGTGCCTGAGCAGCACTTATATCTCAATTATCTCCATGTTGCGTCGCTGTGTGTGAGATTATGAGCTAACAAGTTTTTCATGTCTTCTTCAGCACAAGTTTAAGAGCAACATTTATCTCTGGTCACGTCAATTCTTTGGTTGACTCAGTAGCAAAGGTGATGCTTGCTGCCAGAGACTCCACTAACAAGGCTGAGTGATTTATTCATTAAGGGCAGGGAAATCCGGAGCTTTATTCAAGAGGCCCTAGTGGGAAATTTGCATGAAAATTTCATGCTGTTTGCTTGCAGGAGCCCTGCCTGGCAGTGGGTGCCCTTCCCTGCCATGCTGCCCTTTCCCTTACTGCAAAGAACAGCCATGCTTTCCCTCAGCAAACCGTTTAATAGAAATAAAATATGCAAAAGGTTTGTTTTGCTTGGGTTTTTTTTTTTTTTGTTTGCAAAAGTCATAGGACCAGGAAGGTGTCATCTGTTTAAGAAAAAGAGCTGGACTTTGGAGGCCTAGGAGACCTTTCAGCAGCTCTGGCGACATTGAAACACCAGGAGTTTGCTCTGCTGCCATTAAAGATTGAAAAAGCTTCCCACAGGCTTTGGAGACACAGGAAAGAAGCTTCTCAGTTCTGAGGAGCAAAGGCGTGAACTAAGCCGGGCTAGCAGGCCTCTAGTGTCTGGACTTGAAAATAAATTTGAATTTAATTTACAAGGTTTGTCTTCAGATCCTCAAATGGGATATGCAGAAGGTCTGTTCATATTTGTGTTTTATCTGACTTTGTCCTTCCTGCTGGACAAGAGATACTGCAGGTATTGCCCAGGCTAAATCCCTTTCCTGGAGTACACTAACACCTATTCCATTCAACATTCTTTGTTTTGTTTCATGAGCAGTGTGAGGACTTGAAACCTATGCATGTGTGCAGACTTTATGCTGCTCTTTGCTGGGCTGAGCCCACAACGGTCGCTGCCTCTCAGGATTTCCCTTTCCGCTCACACTCTGGCTGCCCCAGAAAGGAAAGCGAGATGTACAGTCTGAAGAGGTACTAAATACCCATTGGCCACAGAGAAGCCAAGGGGCCAGTTGTGCTGAGATGTCTAACCCCAGGCATGCTTGTAGATGACTCTAAAAATCCACATTCAGGATTTCCCAGAGCTGCACAGCCTCATCACTCTTCTCTAGACCCTCTGGATAGATGATTTGCCTCCTCTTTTGTGCCCCAAAATGCCTGCTGTGCACCTGGACCCTTTCATGGTTCTCCTGTGAGCTGGGTGGATGGTGACAGGGCTGTGGTGGTACACCTGGGTGGTAGCAGGTGTCTCAGAGCACAAGAACACTTTGGACACACTGAGTCAGGCCATATCTCTGCACTGAGACAACTTGTGGGATTACTTTTAGAGGGGAGAGGTGTTAATGAGAAGAGACAGGAGTGTTTTTGCATCATTGCATGATAGCAATAGCCGTAATCCCTGTGGGCAGAACTTCCCGTGAGACTACACCTCTTTCTTTGGTTGCACCACCAGCTGGGCAGTGGGTTGTAGATGTTTCCCACAGGCACTCCCCACCACGAAGCACAGCCTAGCATGAAGGAGCTGCACTTGCCTGCATCCAAAGCAGCCCCAGGAATTTCCTTCACCTGCAGCAGGTGTTCCTCTAAACTTTTCTGTAACATTTCAGTGACGGGGACCAGTCCCACATCCTGTGTCAAAATTTTCCTGGATTTTTGTTTATTTCAGTGTTTCAAAACTTGATTTCCTCTGTTCCCCCTGGACCCCCTCACTAATTTGAATCATTGCTTCTCCACCCTTATTTTGAAGGGCCCTTTCCACCTCTCACCCGTTTCCCTCCTGCAAGTGCTCGATGCTTTCTCCTGTCTCTTGTCTCATAGGGACAGAGCCAGGTCAGGCTGTGCTGTACCTGGGGTTCACACGCTGCATCTCACACTGAAGAAAAGTCCCCACTGAGCCCAATGAGCGAGACTCACTTTCCTTTTCCAAGTGTTTTACCATCAGGCTTTTCCATGTGGTTTCTTTGCTGTTTCATACAGCTCGGCTCAGCTCAGCATTTCCTCTTGATAGGAAATCTCATCATCTTTTCCTGCTGGGTGCCTGTTTTCCTGAAGCTTGCAAATACCTAATTATCTTTGAGAATCTCTTTTTCCAGCAATGATCACTGGTTATATACCTTACTAGGGGGAAGCACTGGAAAGATGTCATCTGGTCCTTCCAGCATCTTATTTTCCTGTTCCAAATTAAATGGATCTTTTTATTTTTTCAGTGGAAAAATATATTGGCTCATGAAACACAACTGACAAACTAGGACATGGTTAGTGATTGAATCAGTCCAACCTGGAAACCTGGCTTTAAACAGAGGGGATGTAATGTATGAACCCCAGTGGAGGGGGGGATCTGCAGTGTGAGCACAGACAGGGATGATGTGCAGTGGACCTGATGCTCCTGCACTGGCCGCTGTGCCAGCTGGTAATTGTAACCCTGACGTCAAGCAGCCAGTCATAGTCTCTGGCACACAAATGCTGCTGGAAGAGGGAAGTATCTTCAGTAGGGGAACCCCAAGATGACTTCAAGTGGTGGTTCCTTGCTGGAGAGGTGACTCAAACCATTGGGCTTCATCATTTAAGCAAGTCTAGCTTGTGTCCTGCATGGAGGGTGAATTGAGGAGTGGAAGCTTTTGGGTTTGTTGCTTTAATGATCACTTTGGTAGCCCCTCAGACTGATATGCTGAATCGGAGACCCCTCCAAGGGCTGTAGGGGACCACATGTAGTCCCTATGAACGCTGTCACTGAGCTCCCTGCATCCCTCCCTGTGAGAGGCTTGAGGATGTTTTTGGGGGAAGGGCAATTTTTCTTCCTGTTTCTGGCGATTCCAGCTCTCCCTGTGCCAGCTGCCCCAGGGGCCCAGTCGGCAACTAAGCTGCTGAAACTCCTGAGTAATTGATACCTTCTAAAATTGCACCTTCGAAGCAGTTGACGGGCTCCTGCGACGAGCTCCTGAATAATTGAAGCGATATTTGCGGGTTTTGCACTGAAGTACTAACAGCTGTGGTATGTTTTGATATTTATGAAGCCAAATAAATTATGGATTAGTCAGTGCAGTGAGCCCAGCGTGGTGCTTATTACTGCTGGAGTGCCGGAGCTGATGGTGTGCTATTCATGCCGTTTCACTTCCATTGTGTGGCTGAGTATGACTGGTGTCTATTACTGGACTTAATAGAGCTTGCTTGCAGGTTTAAGATCCAGTCCCTGAGAGCCAACAGTGTGTTTTAATTTGTTCTTCACTGCACAGATTTTAGAAAGACATGCTGGGACTATATTTCAGGGTCACAGGGCATTGCATCGACACACAGATGTGGAGATGATTGTTTCTGCAGTAATGGAGATGGGCACTAGCAGAATTAACAGCAAGTGTTGGCATTAAACTGAAATTTGTACAAAATCCAATCTCCTTTGCAAGCTGGTCTGTGGGTAAATATCGTACGTCTTCTCTGCGATGTCTCATTCATTGCACAAACTTTTCTTTGTAACTGAGACAGTGCTTCTAAGATTAAACTCTTCACTCCGCTTTCCATTATCCAGGCAAATTTTGTTCCGTGGATGAAAATATTTTAACTTTGCAGATGATCCAAACATATTCCACATTTCCCCCCATTGGCACAAGCTGCCTGCTGAGAAAGGATGGAAAAGGAGGAAACAACTGTTCAGAGCAGCAGTGTCCCTAGCACTGTAAAGTGTAATAAATACATAACAGCAAGTGGCTGTGCTTTGCTTACAGCTGCAGTTAGCAATTTGGTAGGAAACTGAGGTGTTTGTTCACGTCTTAAAAGCCAGTCCTTTATAAATCTAATACTTTCTTTGCTTTCTCTGCCTCCTCATGTGAAAATAGGTACCTATAGCTGATCTGCTAACCTAGATCCTCCTGGTCCATGCAGCGTATGCCCTCCCAAATGAAGTGCCTGGAGCTGGGTGGGTAAATCTTGCCCTTCTTTTAGGAAGAACTTATTTTCTGAAAGGGTTGTCAGGCATTGGAACAGCCTCTCAGGGAGGCAATTGAGTCGCCATCTCTGGAGGTGTTTAAGAGACGGGTAGATGTTTTGCTGGGAGGTGTGGTTTAGTGGCGTTGATAGCACAAAGACAAAGGTTGATCTTGAAGGTCTCTTCCAACTGAAACTGTTCCATGATTCTATGATTCTATGATTCTATGATTCTATGATTCTATGATTTAGTCTTCTGAAAAAAAAAGCTACAAAGAGGGCCTAGATTGGATGTCTCAGCTGTGGAGGTGTTCACTGTAAACCTCTATATTTCACTTCACAAAACCAGCTGACACTTGTTCAGGAAAAACTGTTGCACTCTGAAAGCATCTTGGTACAGGAGCTCCCCTGAGCAAGTAACTCAAAGGTTCTGCATCCTTCGCATCCAATTAAATGCTTCAGACAGGGACTTCTTGCTCTTTAATTTCTTTTTTGAATGTATGCAGTGGGAGAATGAAAGATACTTATCTTTAATTTTTCCTAATGTAGGAAAATGCAATTCTTCTCAACGTTTTAGTTATTCAGCCAGAGATTGTAGATTTTTTTAGGGAAATTTGGGCTGAGTTTCTGGCTGCCGTTGCTGTGTTACATGATAAATTGTTTACAGTCTGCCATGAGAGGCAAGCGAGGAAAGTTTCTCCCATCCCAATTTCCTTGTAAATTATATAAGAATCATCACAGTGAAAAAAGTCTACTGGATCACAGATAAATCCTACGCAATTAATGAGGTTTGAATTTAATGTTTGCAGGGCTTCTACCTTCAAAAAATGCCTTTTCAAGAACAACTCCAGCCCATCATGCAGATAAGGCATTTCTGATAAGGAATTAAAATGCTGACATGGCACCATCTCCGGTTTTCACTCAAAGCTGGGATGCTCTTTGCTCTTTTCCTCTACAAAACCATCACCAACAACATCTGACAAATGTCTCATTGCTGTCTGGTATTTCTGTCCCTGTTATTGCACCAGATCCTCTCTGGCTTTCAGTGGCTTGCACCAGTGACACATGGTTACTGCTCACATTGCCACTCCTCAGTGACCACTAACTTTCACGAACACAAGATGCAGAGTAAAACTGCAGGCACGCCTGGCAGCTTCTGGGTCCAGATGTGCCTCTTTCTGTTCCTCCCCAGCACTCTCAGCACTATCATGAGGGCAGTACCTCTTGTTCCTGGAAGCTCGAGGGTGCAGGCTCAGAGCCTCTGCCTCAGGGGAACACCCAGCAGCCAGGTCTCAGCCATCTTCAATTTACTTTGATTTCTAGACTCCTAAGGATTTCCCGCTGATGCTTGCTAGCTAGTGAATTTAAGCTTACTGGTGTTAGGCTTGCTTTTCTCATCTGCCTTTTGTGGACCTCTCAAAGAATACACTGAAAATGTCTGAAGTGGAGGATCTCTGTATTTTTCAGGGCTATAACCCTAATCATGTCAGGGGAGGGACTGCATCTCAGGATGGGCAACCTCATCTGTGGGCTCTCCTTTGACTTTCCCCCTTCCTCTGCAACCCTTTTTAACAGGTGGCCAACCTCTGGGTGCGTGCCAGACTATCTGACAGGTGCGTTGCCCCGTGTGTACCGTGCTTCATGTGATGGCTACATTGCTGGGATGAAGAAGGAACCAAACACAGGTAAAACAGAACCCTGAATTTCCTGCTTTCTGTGCATCTAAATGTGAATTGACAGGGAACAGAAGTCAGACAGAAATTCTAGCAGAGGACTCCCCTGCTAGGATCCTGAGTCTCCGCACTGTTTTCCTGTGGTGTTTCAGAGCAGGAGGTGGAGCAGAGGATTTGCCTTCTTCATGTTTTACTCTGGGTTTGGTTTCACAGGTGAAGGACTTAGCCCGGTTTGAGCTGCTCCCTGACGAGGCAGCAGAGAGCAGGTACTTGGAGCTTGTGCGGGCTGCTTACCGATACTCACTACAAATTACATTGAAATGCTCAGCACAAACTGCATTTCAGGACATTGATAACAGCTGTTGCAAAGACAGTGTAAGGCCTGGCTACCTTTTCCAGCAAGGATGAGAACACTTGCATCGGCTCAGAGAGCTGTTTGTTGCTTTAAAGCAACCCAAAAAGTACATTTACAATGAAGGAATGAGAAAAAAACTGGAGGGAACCCTGCTGTTACACAGGGATATAGGAGCACAGTTTACTTTTGTACTTTCCTGAGGCCTTGTTCCATCTATATTTGTGCTTTTCTCTCTCGATAATGAAAATGGACATTTTGATTAAAGCTCTTATTCCAGTGAGGAGACAGAATGTAGCTTCATTTAATATAAGGCACTTAATGAATGTCTTGAAGCAAAAAAAGTAAAAAAGAGGAAAAAAATCCATTTTACAAAGGATTTCTGAATCTTCCCCTTCACAGCTGCTGACAACACAACCTCTGTAGCAGAAATTGTTACTTACAAAGGACGTTGATTATTGTGGCCAAATAAAGCATCCAAGCCTGCACTGGGAGGATGGGTTTGCATTTGGCTGTGGGATGGGGAGAAGCCAGTTCCTTCTTCCTGGGACAGCTCCAAGGCTGTGGGGTTGGAGACCTGTCCCCAGCTTCCTTGTACTGGTGCGGGAGTGGCAGCAGGGATGGTTTCTTCTCTCCCACGTGTCCCTGTCCCCAAAGGTCTCTCCACCTTATCTTGGCCCCCTTTGGATATGGTCAGCCAGGGTAACCCCAGCTGAGGGTACTCAGAAGAAGGGTGTGCTCAGCCCTTCATTTCTTGAGCTGAGGTGAAAAAGCCAGAAGGTGTTTTCAGGATGTTGCAATCACACACAAAAGTGGAAGGCAGCCATTCTTTTTCAGGGCTTGCTTTGCAAATGAAAACTCTAGCACTTATATAACCTGAGTCTCACAGTGGGATATTTTAAGAAAAGCCACAGGGTCACACTGATGTCATGACATTGAGACAGCTGAAGATTTGCCTCTATTAATGCTAGTAAAGACATCGGCAGCTGCTCCCAGAGGGCAGGATTATTGGTTACCCAGTTTTCCTGCTATGCAGATTAGGTGTGTCTTCCTTTACCCTTGTCTCTGGTATTAGGTTGAGAATGCCAAAAAGGAAGGAAGACCAAAGCCTTGTTTCCACATACATGCTTGATCAGTAGCTTGTGTTGCTGTGGAGGTGACCTCTGGCACCTTCCGTAGGTGATGGATGATGTCCTGCTCAGGGCTCTATCAAACTGACGCATTCTTCCAACATCAAAGGCATGATCCCACAGGTTTTTAGTGTCCCTTTTGTCTGCAGTAGCTGAAATGGACAGCAGGAGAGCAGTGTGGGACACTTCACACAACTGGACACACTGGTTGGCTACAGGTCTCTCTACCTGCATCCCATCCTTCGTCAAAACCTAAATATTACGATATGGTCTCCTATCCTTCCCAAACATGCCCTCCCTTCTCTCTGTGAGCTGCCTGGTCCTGCAGCCACCACAGCTTTGGAAAGATTGAGGCTACAAGGTAAATGGAGGGCCTGAAAAATGATGGGAGAGGAAAAAGCCAGACCAGTATGTGTCTTCATAGCAGGTGGCCCGGTGCAATAAAGAAGAGAGATAATTCATCATTGGGGATCTTCTCTTCCTTACTCTTGCATAGCAAAAAAATAAGCACCAAGTGAAGGACACTGGCCAAGCATGAATTAAAGAATTCATTTTGGTTATGGCTTATTGGGAGGGTTTACCACTCTGCTTTTATAATTGCTTCTTCCTTGTTTCCAAGGGGATGCTGTGTTTGCTTTCAGACTGCTGGATGGGGAGAAGACAGAAAGATGAAATGAGGAGACAGATCTTAGCAAGTGCCCTTAGCTCTGCTCTGAGCCTCCAGCCTGGAGCTTAAATTGGGAGAGTAAAATAGAAATAAGCAAACAGGTGGCTTAGTAAGAGGCAATGGTTAAGGATTTGGCAACTGACATGTCGAGCTTTTTGAGTTACCTTTTCCATTTTTGTGTTTTCCTCTTCTTTTGCAAAAGGAAAGCAGATAAGAAGTCCAGGGAAGAGTAAGCACTGAAGGGAGCCAGCATTTATCAAGGGCAAGGAAGAAAGTGTCCTCATCCTAGACCTCACTGAGGCGTGTCTGGCAGCTTTGCTGCAGCCTCAGGAAGGAAAGCCAGGCAGATGTGTCCTGCCAGCCAATGTGCAAGTTTAAAACAACCAGTGCCTCACCACTGCCAACCCAAGTGAGCTTCAGGGAGACAACACAAGCATGAGAGCAAAAGCAAGAGTACCTCTCCAGGTATCAGCACAGTGCCATGAGGGTACCAGCATGGGCCTCATTCCTTTGGTCTCCCCCACTAAACACCCATTTCTTCCCATTGCACTCTCCCTTGGTCTTCCCATGGGAAAAGTGTTGTGAACATCCCACATATCCTTTCCCCTTCAGAGATGAAGCATTTATTTGGCATGAAATCGTGGGCAGAGCTTGGATGAGTTTTTATGCCTGAACCCATAGACAATCACAAACATGGCTGGCTGCCTAGTTTTGTTAATTAGCTACCAGCAATGCCTCTTTTTTCCCTCTGTGGTTTCCTTTTGAATTAGTAGGGCACTCCTCATTAGTTCTCTTCCACTTTGGGATGCCACAGTTGAATATTATGGCATCCAGAAATGGTAGTTAGTTGAGAGTATAAGCTTGATTTGTTTGGACAATTAAAAAATATTAGTTTCATGAAGGTAATTAAGCAAAATAAGAGCAAAGCTATTTTGTAACAGTGCACTCTGCCTGCCCTCTACTAGTGCTCAAAGTTGTGTCCTGATTTGCCGGCAACAAAGATTAGAGTAAGTGTCCACAACAGTTTGTTAGTTTGGCTGCAAAATTTTAAATTCCTCTTCCTGTGAATCCAGTTTAGTCAAATTGCTATCAGCTGATTGCTGATACCTGATCAGCAGAGTTGTGGTCAACAGCTTGATGTCTGAGTGGAGGCCAGTGACAACTGGTGTTCCTCAGGGGCTGGTATTGGGACCGGTGCAGTTTAGTATCTTTGTCAGGGACATGGACAGTGGGATTGAGTGCACCCTCGGTAAGTCTGCTGAGGACACCAAGCTGAGTAGTGCAGTCGACACACTGGAGGAAAGGGATGCCATCTAGAGGGATCTGGACAGGTGTGAGAGGTGGGACCGTGGAAACCCCATGAAGTTCAACAAGGCAAGGTGCTAGGTCCTGCTTCTGGGTCAGGGCAATCTCAACCACAAATACAGGCTGGATGATGAGTGGACTGAGAGCAGCCCTGCAGAGAACGATTTGGGGGTGTTGGTTGGTGAAAAATAGTATGAGCCAGCAATGTGTGCTCACAACCCAGGAAGCCAGTCCTGGGCTGCACCAAAAGAAGCGTGGCCAGCAGGTTGAGGGAGGTGATTCTACCCCTCTGCTCTGCTCCTGTGAGACTATACCAGTAGGACTGCGTTCAGCTCTGAGGCCCCCAACATGAAAAGGACATGGACCTGTTGGAGCAAGTCCAGACGAGGGCCACAAAGATCATCAGGGGGCTGGAGCACCTCTCCTACGGGGACAGGCTGAGAGTTGGGGCTGTTCAGCCTGGAGAAAGAAAGTTTCAGGGAGACTCTATAGTGGCCTGCCAGTACTTAAAGGGGACTATGGGAAAGGAGGGGCTCTATCAGGGAGTGTAGTGATAGGACGAGGGGTAACAGTTTCAAGCTGAAAGAGAGCAGATTTTTTAGATTAGATATTAGGAAGAAATTCTTTACTGTGAAGGTGGTGAGGCACTGGGACAGGTTGTCCAGAGAAGCTGTGGATGCCCCCTCCCTGGAAGTGTTCAAGGCCAGGCTGGACGGGGCTTTGAGCAACCTGGTCTAGTGGGAGGTGTCCCTGCCCATGGCCAGGGGGGGTTGGAACCACATGATCTTTAAGTTTCTTTGATTCTGTGATTCTATTTATAAAGACTTGGTTTCATTTTTCTGATCTGCACCCTGAAGTCTGTTCTCAGTTCAAAGAGTTCTTCCAGCAACTTTGATGCTTATTTAAGTACTTAACATTAAATAACAGCAGTAGCAACCAGGGTGGTAAAATAATGTTTTATTCCATGAATGAACAAACACTACCATGCCACATCCTAAAGTTATTTCTACAAAAGATTGTGGACAGAACAGATTTTTACATTTCTCAGGTCAAGTTCATTTCAGGCTTTTGAGCCTGTTCAGTGTAGCAAAATCTGGACACGCAGCATTCTTATTGTCTATTTGGCATTTCGCCATATAAAGCAGATTTATACTGTTGTTCTTGTTTACACAATGTTGATGCACTGTAAATTAAAGAAGATAATCAAAACCAAACTAGGTAATTTCTGTGGTTTAGCAATATATTTTCCATGATGGTCAAAGTACAACCAACATTCAAAGCTTAAAATAAAGATAAGAAAAAAGACACACTAAGGAACACAATGGAAACATCATCATTGCTGTCAGGATGTGAGATTACCCACAGTACTATGTAAAAAGTAGAAACCGTCATTGATATTCAAGCTGTCGAAACAAGAAAAGAAATTACATTAATTGTTATATTTCCAAGCTAGTATGTCTAAAGAGTCCTGATCAGCAAAGAAGTGTTATCGCATGCATGCTGAACACAAGACTAATATTGGATTGGGGACCTGACGAATAACTGACTTACATTCCTTTATATACAACAAAATGAAATATACAGTATTAATACTGGCTGTACATTTGGTCAGAATATTTTACAAGGAGTGACACTAGTCAAAATTGTTACGACATGGTAGTGGAAGGGAATGAAGGTTGGATTTCTTTCTGAGAGTTGAATGTTTTCACAAGAAGTTTTAAAAATTGCTGAAGTATTAGATATTTTAAAGCAAAAGTGTCATGACATCCCCCCTTCCCCCCTTTTTTCTTTTCTCTTATGCCTGGCAAAACTAGAGTAATCAGAAGAGATAATTAAACGTGTTAGGAATGTGCTAATCATTGACCTGGAATAAAACTCAACCGCAGATAGCATGTGCAATAAATCTCTGCACATTGGCTCTGTTTAAACACCTTTATGAGATGATCTGCAAAGTATCTGGCACAAACCCCTGCTACCATAGCCTCATCAAATCATTCCCCAAACAGGTTGCCAACCAATTTTTCTAACACTAAAAGAATAATTGTGACCATCACATATTTTTCTGTAGTACAACAAAAATATCTCAATGTTTTAACTTATTTATGTGCATATTTTTCCAAGCTGCTAAAGAAAACACTCATTCCTGCAGGTAAAGGCTATGCCGGGAACATGAGACTGAGATTTCCTTTGCTTTATTCTAGCAGATTTTTTAATGTCTGGGTACCTCAACCTCCATTGCCTTTTTAGACTCTTAAGGTCTAAAACGAGTTGGTTAATTCAGTGAATGTTTTCTCCCCATCCAGAACAAGCTGAGAAGCTAAGGTAAGCATAAGACCCAGTGAAAAGAGCAGTAAAAGCTATATAAAATTAAGAAATAATTACAGGAAGATAAAGATCAGTGTAACTACAGTCATATTTTGTACAACTGAATTTGCATGTCCTATAGCAATGACAAACCTGAATGTAGGAAAGAGCAGGCAAGTGTGTATGAATCAGTACGCTTTAAAATAATTGTGCTATAATCTTTTTCATATATTAAGCTAGATTTTTTTTCTGACACAGTGTGATGCTAGCTATAGTAATCTTAATACGGATGGCGGATTTCACTGCTACTGTTTGATTGCTTGAATGCAAAGAGACATTAAATCTTCCAGTCCTCAAAGCGGTTTCTTGGGGTGTTCCTTCAAGTTCAATGTCTTACCACTTTCACGCTAGAAGTCACTTTGTGGCAAACAATTAAGAAAGAAAAAAAAGGAAAAAATAGAAAACAAAAAAAGAAAAAGACGATGTTGGTTGTGATGGATTAACTTCAGACAGCAGTTTCTGCTGAGTTCACCATGCTTAAAGTTCTTCCATTTAGGAAGGAGTTGCTGTCAAGAAAAGCAGATGAGCTGCTTTCAGTTTTCTTTAAATACATGCTAACAATGTAACATCTCTTTCTTCAGGAACATGATCCAGTTGCATATTGTTAGAGAGATCTGCCTTGTGCTTAGCACGGATAAGTAGGGTTAATCGTCGTCCTCCTCCTCTTTCAGTGGGGCTATTGGGAGTTTGTCCTGAACTTGGAAACATGCCTCAAAGTAGTTGACGATGGAGTTGTACAAATGCTGCTCCAATGCTGCATTGCTGAAGTAATGGCTTTCATCGGGATAAATCTGCAAAAAAGCAGGCAAATGCACACCGTTAGGAGCTTGAAGTCCCAGAAGTGACCACCCATATCTGCAGCTCGAGCTGGTCTTCAAACCCCCTCCTCTCCTTCCTCACTCCGTGTTCCCATAGATGCACATGAGGTCCAGGGACCACAGCACTCTGAGTGCAGACTTGCATCTTCCTTCAAAAAAGGAGCTTTTTTGGAGGACGATTTTCCATTTAATTTCATTCTGAACAAGTTCAGGCTAAGCAGAATCAGACCACACTTACAAATAACAAACTGAAAACTGAAAAAACCCCACTGTAAGTCTATGAAGAGAAATGGCATTAGCTTTCACTGACTAAAATGAGGGCTTTACAGAAAAAAAACGTTATTAAGTAAAAAATTGAAATAAAGCTTTTTGGAAAAGTAATTACATAGAAAAAATGTGGGAAATGAAATAGGTTAAATGCAAGTCCTCATTTAAGTGGAACAGGTAACTTCTGCATACAGAATCACAGAATCACAGAATGT
>NW_009712063.1:0-7982 GCF_000703405.1 Apaloderma vittatum
AGACAGAGGAAAAGAAGTCATTGAGAACCTCCAAATCACTTGCCTCCAGTTCACCCGTTTCCTTTCTGAGGGGTCCCAGGCCTTCCCTGGTCTTTTTCTTGCCATTAATATACTAAAGAAACTTTTGCTGTGTCCCTTGATCTCTCTGGCTAGACTTATTTCTAAGTGGGCTTTTGCTTTTCTAACCAGGTCTCTTGCTGTTTGGGCAGCTTCCTTATATGCCCCCGACTCTAGCTGTCCTGTCTTACACTCCTTGTGGAGTTTCTTTTTGTGTGACAGTGTGTCCCGGAGCAGCTTGCTCATCCAGGCAGATCTCCTGCCATTCTTTCCTGCCTTCCTCTTTGTTGATATACTTTGCACGGAAAAGATGATCTATAGCTGGAGCAAATTAAATTGGGATGCTCGGAGGAGGGATTTTTAAAAACATCTTATTTAAGATGCCAGCAGTGCAGTTTTACCACTGGTTGTGTGAGGGATAAAATTTCATGGAACTGCTTTTGAAAACGTTACCCATGCAGGAGGAAGGGGCGGATTTCTCTTTTAAGAGAGAAAGTGTATCCTTAAAGAAATCCCTACAATTCACAAGTGGTGCCCAGAGAACTGAATGAAACTGAAATGGAGCTTTAGGGAAGAGGAACAGCTTTGGTTGTCTAGGTCCACTTAAACTGTTGTTTCTTCTACCCTACAGTAATAAATAAATAAGTAAATGTAGTCTTCATAAGATATTGAAATGATATGCTGTGGAATTTCCTCCTTGAATACCTTTCTGTCTACCAGCATATCAGCCTGCTGTTACTCATTATCAGAATGGCCAACCAGTTCCCACGCACAGTCACCAGGATCGGTTCCTGTAAAGTGAATATCAAGCTCCCTCTGGTCTTCTTCTGTCTTTCAAACCTCTACTTGGGGTGAGGAAGTATGTCCCTTTATTAAATATTTGTGCTATTGAGTTTTTTTAATTGCTGATTGATTGGACTATTTTAAACTTAAGGATGAAGGGGTTGCGCTGCAGCTGGAAATAAGGACATGCATTGTCATGGAGGTCAAAATATGCTGCTATAAGTTTGAAAATCGCTTTTAAGATACTTTTTAGCACTCTCTGGATATGATCTCTTTTTTTCTCATGAACTGTGCTAGCCTGCAAGTTTTTACCTGCAAGGCTTTTGTCTTAAACTTCTCAGATTGTTCAGTTCT
Organism: Apaloderma vittatum; assembly: GCF_000703405.1. Classification (NCBI taxonomy): domain Eukaryota; kingdom Metazoa; phylum Chordata; class Aves; order Trogoniformes; family Trogonidae; genus Apaloderma; species Apaloderma vittatum. The sequence goes on from NW_009712063.1 coordinate 1,195, forward strand.
TGCTAACATAAATATCACACTGGAAATGCTCCGTTTAGGTCAGACAATCTTTTGTAATCTGCGTTTCCCAGATATGCGCACAGTTTAGGGTCACCATTCATCTCAATCACTAATGCATGTTCTCTTTAGGTCCTACATATTTTCTTTTATCATAGAATCATTTAGATTGGAAAAGACCTTAGAGTCCAACCATTACCCTAGCAATGTCCATCACTAGACCATGTCCCTGAGCATCTTATCTGCACACCTTTTGAATACCGCCAGATATGGTGACTCCACCACTTCCCTGGGCAGCCTGTTAAGTGAATTTTTGATGTCTCCATACATTTTCATGTTCTTAAGACGGTTACTACTAGCTCACCAGTCTCAAGACTTGATGAAATGATCTGGTGGTGTAGCTTACAGTCATGCTACTTTTTTAACACTGCTTTTTGGATAAAATATCATGGTGACTCTAGATACAGAAATGTTACGATGTGAATATATTCTATGGTTGTATTCTTCCATTCTTCTTTCATCTTACAAAGTCAATGATACATTTTTTTATTAATTAGGCAAATGAGTTGATGCTGTGATGCATGACTGCACTTAAAATGAGTTAGAGTGCTCTGACTATGACTATTGGGAAAGTTGGTGCAACAAGCGAATAGTTTTGATTGACAGCATATGAAAGTCAATGCTGAATTTACATGCCTTGTGTCAAGAAAGATTTGCTACTTTTTTTTCTCTCTAACAAAGGGATCCATCACTACCTTGATTTTAATAGTCATTCCCAATGTTTAGTATATGTCTGAATCACAATCCAAATGATTAATATCTGTACTGAGAACCTGCCTTAAATTTGTCTTTTTGATATGATAATCCTTAAAGTGTTCATTAGATTTTAAGTGTAACAATTTGTGTGAATTTCTGAATGTTTGGTTTCTGGACTGTCACTTTTTGCAGATGGTTTTAAAGGCATCTACATACATAATGTATTTTAAAAGAAGTAACAGTCCCATAAAAGGATAGCTCGTTTTCAAAGGAATAAGTTAACATAAATAACAGAGTTTCTTCTGTTAACATTTTTTATATCACACAGTTTTGTCATAACATTTACTGTAGCAGTCATTTACTCTACTGTGACTGTACTTTAAATCACAGATATTTCATTGGAAAGATTGAGGTGGTGGCAGGCCTATCTTCTCAGCATTTGTTGCTCTTAAAACCAAGGCCTAGGTATTTCTGTGTTCTTGGTTTCTAGGTCTGAAAAGTGAGTATTGTTGCAGTTACACTACCTTTGGCAGTGTCCTACTTCCAGGCTCCAGCCTGAAGCACTTTGCCCGTTGTGTTGAGGATGGGAGCCCAGGGATCTGAGGAGAGTTCTGTCCTTAAAAATAGTCTTCAGGGTGAAGGAGTGGTGGGAGTTGTTAACTGCGCTGCAGAGCTTCCAGGTAATGGTGTGCAAGGTGTGAACAATTCACAGCTCAGCATTTCCTCGATTCTCATCAACTGGCAGTAAATTTTGTAAAGTTACCACACATAAAAAAAGCAGTGATTATAAGACAGAGTATATATTAGCACTGCAGTTGTGTAGTTGCAAAAAGGAAGAAGCAGACAGTAGGTGTGCACATAAAGCCAGCATATGAGCTCTGATGGCATTTTGGATCCCTATTTGCTAAGTTATTTGTGAACATACAGCTGAGGAGCATTTCAATTAAAAAAAGTATTAAAGAAAAGCAAATATAAATACTAGTCTGGCTAAATATCCATAAACATGCATACGTAAAAAAATTTTGAAGAATGTTTGCTTCTGTGTATGCCATGGACTTGTTCACAAATGTCAAATACATTTCTCTTTTTAAGGCATAAAATGTTACATCAGGAAGCACAAGCACTATCACATATAAGACACTAATGGTATAACTAAGCATGAACTGCCATGTTGCTATTTGCCCTGTGCAGTTAATGTCTATGGCAATATCGCTACATTGATATTAATAAGCTAACACTTGTGAATAGTGAACAAATTTCTAAAATACTTGCTAACAGTGCAACTAAGTCCATCACCGTTTTTGTCTGAAAATTGGATGACTTTCCATTTATCTGTTGCTAAGTCTATAGAGCAGATTACATTGATCCTAGCACTTACTTGCAATGTGTATAGTCTCTGTATAAAGTCTCTCTCATATGTAAAAGCTTCATCTTCTCATAAGGAAACAGATTTTCAAAATGGGGAATCGATAACACGTAACTACTGTCTGTTTGAAGACACTAAACAAGGGTTAAAATACAGTGTCCAGGCTGGCCATGTGTTTTTTCTGCTGTTGCAATCAGTTCTCTGCACAGTTTCTGTTTTGCCTTCTTTTCCACAGCTCAGTCACAGGGAAATGGCACTGGGGTTTGAGATTTCAACAGAGGAGCAGAGCATTGGCATGTTTTGGTTTTCTTCTTTTTCTCCTCGTTTCTGCAGGCTGGCAAACTGGCTTGATATGAGTTGGTTTGGGAGGGTAAAATAGGCTGAATCACTCAGAGACAAGCAAGAAACCCCATGATGCCTTTGAGAGTTTGATCGTTACCCCGTGCAATGTTACATGCTTGGGGAAGAGTGGCTGGAAAGCTGCCGAATGGAAAAGGACCTGGAGGTGTTGGCTGACAGCCAGATGAACCTGAGCCAGCAGTGTGCCCAGATGGCCAAGAAGGCCAAAGGCATCCTGGCCTGGATCAGAAATAGTGAGGCCAGCAGGAGTAGGGAGGGGATTGTCCCCCTGTACTCAGCCCTGGTGAGTTTGCACCTTTAATCCAGGGCCAGGTGAATGGCTTTGGACTGTTCACTCCAATAAGGACATTGAGGTACTGGAGCATGTCTAGAGAAGGGCAACAAAGCTGGTGAAAGAATTAGAGCACAAATCCTACAAGGAGTGGCTGAAGGAACAGGCATTGTTTAGCCTGGAGAAGAGGAGGCTGAGGGGAGACCTTATCACTCTCCACAACTACCTGACAGGAGACTGTAGCGATGTGGAGGTCGGTCTCTTAACCCAAGTGATAGGACGAGAGGAAATCGCCTCAGGTTGCACCAGGGGAGGTTTCGGTTGGATATTAGTAAAAATTTTTTCACCGAAAGGGTTGTCACTGGAACAGGCTGCCTGGAGAAGTGGTGGAGTCACCATCCCTGGAGGTATTTAAAAGATGTGTAGGTGTGGAGCTTAGAGATATGGTTCAGTGGTGACCTTGGCAGTGCTAAGTTAACAGTTGGATTAAATGGTCTTTTTCAACCTGAATGATTCAGTGATTTCTGTGATTCTAAGATCTTTCTGTTGATTTCAGCCCTATCTATCAGCTGCTTCTCAAAAGTGCTAACAACTTTGCCCTATCATTTCTGGGTAATTTTTATTCCTTTCTAGTTTCACAGATGGAAAATCCTGACTGCATGCAACGTTTTACAAATACCTTGATACCGAAAGATAAAACATAAATGAAAAGCTGACTGGTCAGTGGGAAAATCCATGTCTTGCAGGAACATTCAGCTGAATATTATCAGTGAAATTGAGTAGGGACAGAAACTGATAAGATTTCTATAGCCTAAGTGAAAGGTCGTTTCTTCATGGACATAAGATTCAGAAAGCCATCTTAAGGAAGGCTACCTTGCAGTATTTAGCACAACAAATAGAGTTAAATTAGGCAGCAGCACCTTCTAGAAGGCTGCTTAGTTTTGCCGGGAAATAGCAAAATGAATTCTTTGCCCGCGCAGCGGTGATCTGTCAGCCGGCGCTCTGCGGGGTGGTGGCTCCTCTGCCTGATGTTCCAGATGTGCCCGAGGTGCACGATCGCCATCTAGTGGCTACTATGAAGGAAGGAAAAGGGAGCCTGTTCCTGGCTGTCATCTGAGGCATTTTGTGGGTGATAAAACTTAGTATTTTAAGCTTTTACTAGCATAGCGTGCACTTTTACTTGCCTGAATAATTCCTGGTTAAAAATAAAAAATCAAAATTTTGTGGGTTTCTTTTCTTTAACTCATAATGGCTTCCCTGTAGATTTTCTTTATCTGCAGCTTTACAGCAGGCACAAGAAAACTGAGAGCTCTGATGTAGTCAGCCAAGGTAGTCAATAAACATAGATTACACAAGCAGAAAACACTGGAGTTAATGGAATACCTAAGCTCAGTTTTAGAAATCACATAACACAAAGATATGAATTAAAGACAGCACCTTGACACCATGCATTCTCCTTCTCTAATAATATGAGATTTTGAATCAAGAAGCAAGATTGTAACACAGAGTTAGGAGGAAAGTTTTCTTTTTCCATATTTAGTGAATTTTCTGTTTGAACTTTTAGCTCTACTTCTTTAATTCCACAGTTAGAAAATTACAGCGTTATTCAGTGCACTCCCTTTTTTTTATTGTCCATTTGCAGAATGAGCTGATTATAGCAAGAGCTGAGGTCACAGAGAATGGTGGTGTCACAAAGGTGCAGAAACAAGCAGAAAGTCCTGTGTGTTTACAAACTATGTATAAATATAAAATACAGTATGTAAAATAGCATCCCTGCATAATGATACTATTGTTTTTCTGTCAACTCGGAGTTCTTTTTTTAAATAAATGCTTTCTATATTCCTTACATGTTTTGGCAGAGTACGTTTTTTCACTACTCTACAGAAAATGATCACCTGTGTGCTCTGGCTCTTGTAATTCCTTTTTTCCCTGGTACTCCATTCGTCTGTATAGCACGGAAGAGCCAGATAACCTCACTTCCTGATTAGGCATAGAAATCAGTAGAATTTTCTTTTATTACAATGATTTAGGTGTTAAAGCAACAACTTCCTCCATGCTTCTTCAGACTAATGCTCCCAGCTGGTAGACCTGAAAGGAAAGTGTATTAAAGAAGAAATAAGCCCCTGGCATTTCAGTGCTGCATGTCCATTTACCTAAACATGTATTGCTAGTAAGGATGCAGGTTGTGTCTGATTGCTGTGTTTTCTTCTATATGGTATCATGGAATTATAGAGTTGATTCAGTTGGAAAAGACTTTTAAGATCACTGAGTCCAACTGTTAACCTAGCACTGCCAGGTCCACCACTAAACCGTGTCCCTAAGCACCACATGTACACATCTTTTCAATACGTTCAGGGATGGTGAGTCCACTACTTTCCTGGGCAGGCTGTTCCAATGCTTGACAACCCTTTGTGTGAATAAGTCTTTCCTAATATCCAATCTAAACCTCCACTGTTGCAAGCAGTAAGGTTTCCGCTCATCCTCCTTTTCACCAGGTGAGAAGCAAGTGAAAATGTTGTGTAAGTTGAGCAAAATTCAATCCCTTTTCCCATACTTCACTAAATCGCCCATTTTTCTGTTTTTTTCTTTTTTTGATAATGTCCATGTGCAGTCATAAAATATCTCTAAAGACAGAATTGGTTGCTTAAAAACAGTCATTTGAGACTTCTAAATGAACACACAAATCTGGAAGCATGCACGTATTTCTTTACTGAGAGAGCTGTCAGCCATTGGAACAGGCTGCCCAGGGAGGTGATTGAGTCGCCATCCCTGGAGGTGTTTAAGGGATGGGTGGATGTTGTGCTGAGGGACATGGTTCAGTGATATTGTTAAGGCTAGGACAAAGGTTGGACTCAATGATCTTGAAGGCCTCTTCCAACCTAAATTTTTCTATGATTCTATGATTATATTAAGTAATTTTAATCTGTGCATTGAGAAATGTTTTCCATCTTTGTTTTGGTTAATCGTCAGCACGTTTGAAGGAACGATGTTATTGTGACATCAAAGTATGAAATTTATTAGACAAGTTCATACAAAAGCACTGAAACAAAATATAATCTTTGTGGCCATCAGAAAGTTCCTCCTGAAAGACTTCAATCTTTCTTCCCATTAAGGTTTAGCCATCCACTGAAACAAATAGGAAGATTATCATAGATGTTTTCTAGCTATTTTTGTTTACTAATATTTAACAATATTCTAGATGCAAGTGCTGAAAACTCATTCCTAAATCAAGCGAATTACCCATGCCAACATAACTAACCTCAAAGTAGTGTCATTATAGTCATATGTTTAACCCTCTTAAATGGTTCAAAGCTTTTTCATTACTGAAATGTCTTGCTGATTCCTGTAGTTAGATTGCATGAATCTTGGTTTAAATGTTCAGGACATTGACAGGAAGTGACTACCTTTTGAAGTATATGGGGCTGTATTGGGTTGGCCTGGACGGATTTTGGTGGCGGCACGTGGGGAGCTGCAGGGTGGTTTCTGCAAGAAGCTACTAGAAGCTTCCCGAGTTTGATAGAGCCAATGCCAGCCAGCTCCAAAGAGGGACATGCCACTGCACCAAGGCTGAGCCTATCTGTCTCTGTGGAAACATATTTAAGAACGGGGACAAAGAACTGCACCACAACAGCTGGCACGGAGATGGAGGAGTGAGAATCTGTGAAGACACCAAGGTCAATGAAGAAGGAGAGGGGGGAGGATGAGCTCCAGGCGCCAGAGCAGAGAGCCCCCCAGGGCCGTGGTGCAGACCATGGTGAAGCGGGTTGTCCCCCTGCAGCCCATGGGCAGGGTGTAGGTGTCCACCATGGGGCAGAGGACCCCACGCCGTGTGGGTGGATGCCTGAAGGGGGCTGTAGCCCGTGGGAAGCCCGCATTGGAGCAGGTTGCCGCCGGCACCTGTGGTCCATGGAGGAGTGAATGCCCACACTGGACCAGGTTGGCTGGTGGGACTTCTGTGACGCTGTGGGGGACTCACGCTGGAGCAGTTTCCCTGAAGGACTGCACCTCAGACTCACGAGGGGTGGGCTGCCCCTCATG
>NW_009712063.1:8516-28948 GCF_000703405.1 Apaloderma vittatum
GGGGCCTGTTGTGTATCAGAATAGCCAGGCTCTGCAGGTTTGCAAGCCCTCAGTCCCCCTGCTGCCCGTATTCCTGCTTCTTTTACACAAATTACGGGAGGTTCTGTGGTCTCATGGGGCTCGAAACACTGTGTGGTCAAGGCTTAAAGCCCTTTGAACCAGTAGAAGATGACACCGTCACTGACAGACAGAATACTGACACCTGTGGAAAAAGAGAATTTTGTCATTTCATCTAAGGGACGTGAGATAGGTTTCATATATGACAGCGTCTCCGTGTCTGATGTTTTAATGATGTATCCCACCATCACTTAAAATTTTGATACTTTTCTCTCCCTCCATGTGGTTTTGAAAATGGTGGGATAAACAGAGCATGCTGCTGTGAAAGGAGAGTCTTTTTAATAACTTACACATCAGTTTTAGGAAGATGTAGTCAGGTATTAAAGAATACTCCCAAAAATTGAATCAATTGCTGATTGTCTTTGAATATAACTTTTAGGAGAGCAAGAACCTGCAGTAAGGCAGATGCTAATGAAGAATTACTCTTCTTTTTGAAAGCAAAACAGTTCATGATATTGGATTCCTTATTTCTGCCTTTATTCTGTATGCAATTTAAACAGTATTTACAGAGCTAGTTACTAGCATGGCTCCTGACATCAGTATTGAAAGCTTTATTACCTTCTAGTCACATCTGTTGAGTAAGAATGTATATTTTTATAGGTGATGGCTTTCTAATAGCCTTAAGAAAACCTTAAGAACACCAGTTATATACAAGACATAATTTTACTTTAGTGTCACAGATGAATACATGTTACATTAATTAGTTTAATTGTGCATTTTGTCCATTCATGGTATTGCTTTACTGTGGCAGATGGCCCAGTGTATGTGTTATAAATACTTTGCATGACATCCCCTCTGTTTTACTGATCTTCGCTATGAATTTCCCATTGGTAATGACTAATGACAGTTTCCTAGCCAGCAACTTTTAATAGATTCCTTTTTTTTGTTAATCTCTGCCTGTCCTCAACAGCCTTGTTTTGTTCAATAATTTAATCAGTTCAGCAGCAGTATAATATTAGATAATTGAACCATTACTTTGTGAATTTTTGAAATGCAAAATATCCATGAAGTAATCACTGATGAATATTTCGGTATTGATAGAGACCACTCTTCTTTCTGAAGAAACGGAAGGGGATTCTCTGTCTATACCTTAATGTGGTTTTTTTTTCCTTCCTTTTATTTTTATTTCTGTCCTTTGGTCCCAAGAACCATATGCAGTAAATGGTAAGGAATCCAGTCACCAAAAGAATTAACAGATAAACCTTTTTGCCTACCCACCCTGATCACATTAACTATTCAATACCTACATATCAAAGGAGTGAGTTTATACAGAGAAAATTCCATTCATTCCTGTCTTGTCAGCGAAGATTGACCTACAGAAGGGATTCCCTGAGGCAAAAACATTTCCAGGTTCATCCCACCTGTGTTAGCAGACAAAAGGATGCAGATGCTGGAAATTCAGTGGGAGAATAACAGTGTATAGGTCCTTATAGGCTGCTGTGTTTTGGGGGGAGGAACCTCCTAGACTCAGAAATTTCTGACTAGAACAACTCCCTTGTCTGTGACCGGGATCAGGTAGTTGGCTGGTTCGCGCTTGCTGTCTGTACGTTGCTGGCAGCTGCTCTGTTTTGCTCGGGGCAGTACTCCTCATGCTCCCTCTCTGTTCTCCAAGATGTTCCTTGAAACAAAGCAGTAATGGAGCGGTGCTAGCGGGTGGCTGTCGGACAATTCCGTGATTTCACAGCAGTTTGTGAGATTTCACAGTTTAATTTCACAGTTCGATTATATTCCTTCTTGGAACAAAAAAAATTACTTCAAACAAGTACGGCATACGAGCCCTAACCACAATCTGTATTTTGAAGCTTTCATTGCAGAAATAAGGAGGAAGGGGAAGCTGACTGAAGCATATCGTCGCTCAGATGTTAAAATGAGTTTGGATCTTAAGCTTAAACTTCATAGGTTGTATTCAGAGGTCGTTTCTGCACACATAAACCCTTCAAAACTTTTCTTTCAGCATCTCCCACTCTCCCCAGAGTGATGTAGGAGGTTCAGCTTTAAAATGCATTAACATTTTTGAAGGCAACACATATTAATACAGCTTCCCTGGCTACCTGTCTGAATTTCAAAACTATTCAGTAACTTGTAGACGCTTAACTATGCTTGCTAGTGCCAGGCACGTTCTTGGAGTATTACTGCCTACTCGGTGTGGCTGATATTAATAGTGATTTTTTTCACCTACTGAATGTTGATCCTCATAGTTTTAATTAAATCTGCCTTTTCTCATGGATGCTGCTGAAATCACGTGATGAGACAAATTCTGCCTTTGGAGACATTTGCATACCGCCAGTGAACCCATCTAAGGGTTTATGCATGTGTGTCCAGGGAGAGAAGGGTGTCAGTCTGGTCTGCTACAAAATCAATGAATACTTAATTGCAAAAGGAAGCAACATGGAAATGCAGCTGAAACACTTCCCTTTGAAGGAGGAGAGGAGAGCTGACACCCTTTAGAGAGAAGGAAAATAGAATAGATGAAAGATTATTGTTTGCTGATACTGAAAACTTTCAGGAAGGCTTAATGCCAAATATTTTCATTTTTCCTCTGACAGGCACCAGCATATTTACTGTTTACGAAGCTGCTTCTCAGGAAGGCTGGGTGTTCCTTATGTACCGAGCAATCGACAGTTTTCCCCGATGGCGTTCATATTTCTATTTCATCACCTTAATTTTCTTTCTGGCCTGGCTTGTTAAGGTATTGAAAAACTGTGTGTTTTGGGGTTTTTTTTAAACCTGTCTGAAATGTAGATCGTACCAGAATGAATTTCTTCTCTTTCCTGCTTGCTGAGCTTTGTGTCAGCCATTCTTTCTTGTTCTTTTTCAGAATGTTTTCATTGCAGTCATCATTGAAACGTTTGCAGAAATTAGAGTGCAGTTCCAGCAGATGTGGGGGTCCAGGAGCAGTACTACTTCAACTGCCACTACCCAGGTGAAACATCCGAGATGCTGAGATTCTCTGGGCACTTGATTGGGTTTTTATGGGTTTATGGGTTTATGAATGAACAATAAGCCAAAAATTCCTGTGAATTATTATTTTATCTGATTTATTTGACTATGCATGTTATTATGTATATTTTAAAGTTGATAGGTTATATTACCCACCTAGTCTTTCTCAAAAAAGAATAATAGAGAAAACTGTAATATGGTTCTCTGTATGGCTGAGTATGTTAGCACTATGTTTTTATTTTCTTTTAATGAAGTAGGATAGTGCTTTTTTATCATGTCATTGGTGGGTTTGGAATTAGAGTTGCTATTGATTATCACTTTCTGTGAAGGAAAGCCGCAATTTCAGGCTGTAGCTAGAATAAAAGACCTGAAGTGTTTTGGGGAAGCTGGTTCTGGAACTTAAGAAGAGCATTTTGATACCAGGGAGGAGTGAGGTGCTGAGGCAATGAGCCATGCTGATAGTTGAGTTGAGCACAGAAAGTGAGACTCTGAATATGAAATAATGGGTAGGAAGAAGCTGTGATAGGAAGGGTGCTACATGTGGGCCAGGTAGTGTGAAAGATCCAGTAAAAAAAATGAGGGCTAACAGTTGAGATTTAAATTCTCCCACTCATTATTGTAATAACTGTATTGTATATGGACAAAAGGTCAGGCTTTTCCAAGCTAGTGTAGTTTGCCCTCCCTAACCAGGACCAGTACTGATTGCCTGCAAGAAACCCTTAGGAAGGCGGATATGAAAAACATACCCATGAGAAAAAGTTTTCTAACCTCTGTAGCTAGATGTTATTTGTTTTCTTAAGCCAGAGGATTTAAGTGTTTCAAACTTAATTATTGAATATGTTTTTGGTATTCCTTTGGATAGTCCTGTAATCCATATGTAAATATAGTCATTTTCTCCCTGCTGCTACCTTTTTTTGCCTTGAATAGGCCTTGCAGCAATAATTTCTACTCTGTATACGTCTTTGTCAAAGCAGACTTAGTGATATCCATTTGAAATGTAACAAAAACCATGGAGTTTTCCACATGACACATACTTAGCCTGAGGACTGTAATGTTCGTTTCATCTCTGATGGGACAAATTCCTGAGCCATGTCGGTTTTATTGGTATACTCTCAACTAGCAGCTGGAACAGAGAGACCAGTGCAGGGAAACTTAAGAAGCAGCCAACGTTAAGGAATTCGAAGGATAGAAGAAGTTCCCAAAATAATGTCATCACACAAAAGAATATGAATATGTTGAATATAAATTGCATCAAGCAAAATAAAAATAGCATGATAACTGCAGCCAAACGAATGGTTACTTTGTTCCTTGAGTCACTGGCATAATGAGATATATAAAGGCAGTCCAGCTTACCAACCTGCAAAAGTTACTTATCTTTTTCTATATTAAGACGGACAGAAAATTTCTTTCAGGGTTTCTTGTTCAAAGCACTGGGTAAAAGTTTTAATACCGTGCTTGTTTAGCACATGAGAAAAAGCAACAATATCTTTCCTCATTTGCCTACTTCATAAATCACTAAACTGGTCCTGAAACTTATTTCTGTAGAAAAGAAAATGAGTCTTTGAGAGTCAAAGTCAAGGAAGGGGTCCCTGGAGAGGGATAAAAAGAGGTCTTTGTAAAGCACTTTAGCATTACACATTAAAGCACGGTGCATCTGAGTTGGCAGCTCTTCCTGGTGCAGAGATGCTACAGAAGGACTCAAGCACATCACAACCATAATTGTGGGACACTATCCCCAGTCTAATAAGCACTTCTTTCAGGATAACTTTTAACCCTGAACCACACTGCTGTGGCTGTGTTTTTTGGGTGACCTGTTTTGGTGCTGGATGTCAAGGAAAATTGGGGAGTGATATGGGGACTTCACCACATTTATTATATAGTATATGCAGACTCTCAGGTGGCAATTCAAAATGCTAGAGCCATTCATTTTCTTTCAAGGACATTTTCAAAGACAGTGTTAATCGCTCCCAGACATGGCTTCTCACTGTTCCTTATGTCCAGCAGCCTGCATCCTTTTATGTCCTAAATTCTGAGAGAAAGAAAAAAAAATAACAAACCACAGTGCCTACACTTACACTTCTAGAAGTTATTGGCAAAATGTGAATACTGCCGTGGTCGAGAGCAGCTTTTCCATTGAAATCAATAGGGCCAGGATATCATTCAGCTGTTTTCAGGAATTATAAGATCTGGGTAACAGTACAGAAGGACTGTACAGCTAAGCTTGATATGCATCAGTGCAACAAAAATAAAGTCTTATCCTTGGAGTAAAATAATTTTGCCAGTATAAAAGATAAGGTTGTCTGTTATTTCCAAATGCATCGTGAAACTTATTTTTTGGTTTCAAGGTATTTGTGTTTCCTTAGGATAAGCTTACTGTAGCAGGAATTTATTCTGAACAGGTACCACCATGTAATGATACTAAGATGAATTAAATCAATTTTTACATTAGGACTAGCAGAGACACATTGTGTTTGATGTTATCTGAGTAAAATTTAGAATCTCTTAATGATGGAAAAAGAGCACGATGCTTTTTTTTCATATCAGTAAGAACCATTTCCCTCTTATTTTAAACAAACTATCATCAGAATGTATGCAGATCCTTGAGGGGAATGTATGTGGATTTCACTTGCATTTAGTGGCACATAAAACATTTCTGACAACAATTTTCCCTTTCAAGATGTTTCATGAAGATGCTGCAGGAGGTTGGCAGCTTGTGGCTGTTGATGTGAATAAACCCCAGGGCAGAGCTCCTGCGTGTTTACAGGTATGACATTGCTTTTTAATAAATCAGTGTGTATAACCAGCACCACTCAAATGTTAGTGTAAGGAGACTATGGTGAGAAATAGCTACAATAGTTTTAGTCATAAATTTCTTTGAATCTATTGTATTCTGTAGTATAAGCTTGCTCTTGAAAATCACAGACCAAACAAAAAAGATACACCGCACCCAAAGGGAGAAGATTAGAAAAAATGCATTCCTTGTGAAGACTCTATTTTGTGTACTCATAAGAGAATGATTTTATATATTTAAAATATAAAATAACATAAGCAATCATCCTTTATCTCTCAGACTTTATGTGCAGACTGATTCCCCTCATAGGTTACTCACAACAGAGATGGTTGTTTATTAACTGCAAAATACAATAACATATGCCAAGAAGCATGACTAATTATAATAAGCACAGAAGTCCCTCATTTCTCTTATTCCATCTTGAAAATAGGCTTACAGAAGAAGGGGGAAGAGGCATGTAGGTAGTAAGACATACAGTGTTTGAAACATCCAGATTTAATATTCTCACTTGGATATAGGTGAGTTTGTAAAACTCTATCCTCATTGTTTAAGCAAATCCAGACTGAGATAAGTAATATTTTTATAAATCCCTTTTTATTACAGCACATTGTGCAGCAGCTTAAGTTTTTATTTGCAAGTTAAATAATATCACTTCTGGATGAAACAAACTTGCTTTAGAGTAGAAAGCCAAATCTATTACAGCAATCTGATGGCACAATGTCTGCTGGCAGTTTTGATTGTGTTTGGTTTAATGTGTGAATTAAAATACATCTCATTGTTGGCAGCATGTACATTGCTGAACGCTAAGCTGGCAAGCACCTTTCATCCCCTCCACAAGCTGTTCATTCTCAAATATCTCTGCTTTGTCAAACCACTGCCATATATTTAATTATGGCATATGTCTTAACTGATAATGCCTCTTCCCAGATTTAACTCTTGATTTTGACAGCAACAACAACATCATTTTTGGTGTTCTCAAGTAACAGTCTCAGGTATGTGGATAAAATGGAGCTGAACTTAAAATGAAAACTCCTTCAGATGAAAATTAAGGTAGCATCTGGCTTGACTGTTCTGCCTTTGTCTGTGGTATTGCATTTTTGCCCATTTTAGGAATTATGTGAACACACAGTAAATTGTGATCCAGGGAACTTAAACTTTATACATCAGTGGCTGCTGCAACTTTTTATAATTGCAACTCTATTAGCAGTTTTCTTCTTATTCTTCATCCCTTTGTGCAACATCTGCAGGGTTTCCAGCAATCTGTGACCGTGTGGGATATCAGTCCAGGGAAACCAATCCAAAGGAAAGCAATGCATTAAAATATTATTTTATTAGGAAAGTGACCAAAATAGACTTTATGTTTATGAAATATAGACTAAAATACTGCCCAAAGAAAGCAAAATCTCAAAGTCTGGATAAACATGCACACCTTTATTCATCTCGCCATGCATTATTGTTTCAATTCTATCAGTCTAAAGTAAGAAGAAGATAGACTGCCTTAAAAAAAATCATGTATTTAAAGCCTTTGCAATATATTAAAGGCATACTTTATGCAGTAAGTCCTTATTGAGATATGTGGTAGTTATTTTCTAAGAGTTGGAGTGGGTTTTGTTCCTTAAGAAACACACGGTGCATAAATCTGAATCTAGGAAGGAGTTAATCAGATTGGAGAATATATATCCTGCCATTAGAACACATTCAGTTCATATGCATTCTTCTGACCTTTGTTAGCTAAGTATATTGTCATTCAATATCCTGTGAAGGATGGAGTTCTTAGAAAAAAAGTAGTGAAGGCTCTCTATTGCCCTGTATCATTTTAATTAAATTTTGCAGTAAGTTTAGTTTTACTAATTCCTCTCTGGGCTCTGTAAATATTACTGCTCAAGATATGGAAGGGAACATTATTAAAAGTTCTGTTTCAACTCTTACATGAGTCTGTGTCTGTGCTTTGGTGAAACTCCATTTATTCAGTCTAGTGAGTTCTTTAGAATTTACTTCCTCAACAAACTGTACTGTGTGCATCAGGAGAGGAAATATCCTAGTGGCTGAGGGAATAGAGAGGGACGCTGGAGACTTGGGTTCAATTTACTGGACAAGCACAATTTTCCTGTAGACCTTGAGAAAACTACTCAGTAGATCTTTGCTCTAGTCCACATTCCTCATGGTTGAAAAGTGTATCCTTGCCGGTTTTGGCAATTGTGTTTAAACCTAGTAACTACTTTAGAGGCACTCCAAAAAGACGGGCTTGTACTAAGTTGGCAAATAGATACATCCGGCTCTCTAAAGAGGGGAGTGAGGAAGAAAAAAAGAATGTGATTTATGTGTGCTGTGTAACATAAAAACCTCTCTAATACAGGTTTTGGAAGTCACCTCACATGCACTAGCTGGATCTGTTGGATTTTACCAGTTGGGCCATGCTTACTCCCACAGGCCAGGTCAGGGGTTTCAGCCTGGAAGGCCTTGCTGGCCTAGGCAGAACGTTGCAATGGCACATGGAGCAATGCAGGTCTGATGTTACTCCTGAGCAGACAGTAATTCAGACAGAGATACTGTTTAGGCCCTGTGCAGAGCCTTCATAACTCACTTCGTCTCACACAAACATATCGTCATTGCACGAAAGTGCTCAGTTAGGTAAAACAAATAAGCAGGCTAACCGCGTCTTTACGCTTCGGTCACAGCCAATCTGCAAAGAGGGATTTCAAAGGAATTTCACAGTCACATCTAGTGAGTAGTGTGCTGTGGTGTGGCTAAACTGCTGGCAGTGCTAGGGTGCTCCCCGATGGCTCTCCCAAGAGCACACCTGCTTGTCCCCTGGGCCCACGGTGTGTAGGCAGAATGGAACCAGCGTGTGCAGACAGACCTAGGATCTGCATGGGATCTTTTATGCAGCAGCTTAGTAGTGAAAAGTAAATATGAGAGATGGGCAGGAAAGATGGGCATTAATCTTCTACTTTTGACGAACTTAAACTCAGACACCTAAGGTTTCTTGAATTTTTTAGAAATGGCTGGAGGTGGCAACATGAATAATTAGTATACGTGTGGTTTCTGATTTGGACTTGCAAATCTATCCTAATGTGGGACAGAGGCTTTTATTTCGGTATAATGGGTGTATATTTATTGCGCCTTTCTCTCGAGAGTTCCCAAAGGTCCTTTGTGGTCTCTTGTTACTCATTCTTTCTGTTCCCCATGACTGGCATTGATTTTAAATATTGATTTTCTTTTGTCACTGAAAGATAATCTTTATGTTTTCTATTTCAACATGAACCATTTGGCATGAATGCATGCTGAGGCTCCCACATTGCCATGTTATTTCGCTGTTATTGATATTACTTTAACACACTGTAGTGTGTTCAGACTTCCTGCCTGCCATGATTTACTCCTACAAGCACAGTAGGAAGCTCTCAGTTCACAAATAAAGAAAAACTGAGCACAGAGTTCCAGAAAAATAATCCTTTAAAAATGTCTTTGAACATGTATTTAAAGCTTTAAACCCATGTTAAAGGCACATTGTGTTTCTTTTTATTTCTTTCCTGTTAATTGTAGAGGTCGTTGATGTTTTTATCACTCTTCTTTGTCTTTCTGTCCACAAAGACTTGCAAAGTGCACATATTCATTTAACGCTGAGCTGGAAAGATTTAATTCATGTGTCTTCCATGAAGCTGCGGTTGGTATTACTAACACTAAGTAATGACATCTTCAGTCTTCTCAATACATAGTTTTGTAATGAACAGAGAAAGTTCGGAACTGTGGTTCCTGTGGGAAACAATGAACCAGGCAGCAATTTCCTCTTGAAGCTAGTATTTTGTGAGTGTATGTCCAGCAGAAGTGACATGCACAGCTGGAGATGGAATGATGTTTAGAAAAAGCTTGGGAACACTCTGTGTGATGTGTCAGCATGAACGGAAGTGGTCACTTACAAACTGCGTGTGCACTCATACTCTGATAATGAATATTTTTCAACAGATTAAAAATACTATATTCGCTTTTAATCACACGTCCTCCATCTAGGGAAGAAATAGAAGGTCATGGAGCTATGATCTGAGCAAGTGACATTATTATGGTTACAGTGCTCTTTAACATATGAGTAATGTCAGAAATTGAATCGTATTGTTTTGCTTCAAAAACCGCGAGTCCTTCATGGTATATATTGTTGTCTGAATGTGTTACAGAATTCTGTACAATTACAGAATTTTAGAGAACCTTGAAGGAGAGACAAAATGATCAAAAGTAGTACTGCAAGACAGAAAATGTACAGAGGGTGGAAGAGAAGCAAGAATTGAATCTTTTAGTATATTGAATTGAGGAAGAAATAAGACAAAACGATACTTTGGGATTTTCACTGCATGAGTGATGGAAGAAAACACAAGTGCGTTTTCAACTCTTCTCTTTCATGGGAGGTAATGATTGGGGAAGCAGAAAAGTGTGATGGCCTATTTATAAACTAATTTGCTCTCTTTGTTGTAACTTTGGAATCAAGCAGAAGGTATGTGTACTCAGTTCTGTTCTCTTCTTAGCTACAGTGGCTTTCATTAAATTAAATACATAATAAAATTCATAAATACATACATAATAAAATTCTTTCAATTAACTGAAATTGTCTATTATAGTGAAATAAAATCTGTTTCAGTTGGCTAAAATTCAGTTTTGATTTGAATGAGTTTATTATTTGAGCATATTATATGAGTTTATTCAGAAGCAGATTAAATTGATTCTAAATCTTAAACTTCTAAGGCTGTCATTAAAAAAAAAATCTATTTCTTTTTTCTGTGCTCTGTTCTCATTTAGAAAACCTAGAAATTGCATCAGTTAACAGAAGCTTGGATAGCTCAGTGATGTACTTGGCACTGAAGCAGTACTATAGAACAACCGCATTAGTTTTTCTGAGGAAACTCGGGAGCAGAGTCTGCAAAGTGTAGTGTAAAAGCAAGCTGTTAGCTTTGGGGAGGTAAAAATGGTGGAAAAAATAAAGTGAAATGACGATTCTGCAGAGAAACTAAATGTGTTGTTACTGCGTTCGGGGAAGAACAACGCAACGTGGCAGGACAGATTGGGGGTTGATCTGCTGGAGAGCAGCTCTGGGCAAAAGGACCTGGGACTCCTGGTGGACAACAGACTGACCATGAGCCAGCAGTATGTACTCGTGGCCAAGAAGGCAAATGGCATCCTGGGGTGCATTAAGAGGAGTGTAGCCAGCAGGTCAAGGGAGGTCATCCTCCCTCTCTGCTCTGTGCTGGTGAGGCCTCACCCAGAGCACTGTGTCCAGTTCCAGGCTCTGCAGTTCAAGAAGGACGAGGAACTACTGGAGAGACTCCAGTGCAGGACCACTAGGATGGTCAGGGTACTGGAGCATCTACCACATGAGGAAAGGCTGAGAGAGCTGGGTCTGTTTAGCTTGGAGAAGAGGAGGCTGAGGGGGGAATCTCATCAATGCTTATGAATATCTAAAGGGTGGACGTCAGGAAGATGAGGCCAGACTTTATTGGTGGTGTCCGGTGATCAGACAAGGGGCAATGGTCACAATCTGGAAAAGAGGAGATTCAACCTAAACATAAGGAAATACTTACTTACTTTGAGGGTAACAGAGCACTGGCACAGGCTGCCCAGAGAGGTTGTGGAGTCTCTTGTCTCTGGAGACTTTCAAAACCTGCCTGGACATGTTCCTGTGTGATCTGCTGTAGGTGATCCTGCTTTGGCGGCAGGATTGGACTAGATGATCTTCAGACATCCCTTCCAACTTCTAACATTCTGTGAATCTGTGAGAAAAGAATATGCACAAATAAAGTCCAGCCCTATCCAGCCTTCCTGTCCTCAGTTGTATATGGGAAGATAGTAAGTGCTGGGCATTATGAAAAGAAGAAGAAATCTTTCAGTCTTTTCCATTTGTACATGGGGAATGGTGAAGTGTAGTGAATGGAATAAAGGGGTAGAAATTCCAACATGTATTTAACTCTTGGACTCTGGTTGGGGATTAACAAAATGAGATGTGGTTAAACCTGTGCTCAGTTTCAGCTTTATGCCATTTCACATGAGGAAGGTAAAGCTGACACCATCCTCTGCTGCCTGCTGGCCTCCTTTCTTCAGGGGCTTTAACCACAATAACAACGGCAACATAAGAGACAGGGAGTTTACTCGTGGGACACCTCAGCTCACTGTCTCGTCTGGTAATGTAAACTGGTATTCACTTCAGTTTATGTTACTAAAAGAGGTCATGAACTCAGACAGCTGAAATGATTGCAGTCTGTTTAACTGGAGGGAGAGGGACACATGGCAATTATAGTGTAAATAAGCTGCTGCTGCTGTGGTATTGAGAACCAGTGTCTTTTTCTGATGTGAATTAAAAAGATAACTCTCATAAAACTGGAGAACCAGACATTTTTTGCCCATCTGCATTTTTTTTTGTGCTTAAATTTGTCTTTTTTTTTACCAAAAGGGGCCTGAAAAATGACAAGATCAATGATGCAGATACCAGAGAATGTATGAAACTAGCAAGCAATGCATTTGCCATGTCTCCAAAATTGGCCAGTACAAGAAAGAAGGATATATAGATCATCATTCTCTGAGCTTCTGCATATCCATTTATGCCCTTGTTCTCTAGCTTGGACTCTAGCAATCATTCATTTAGGGACTTTCTGAAGTGGATGTTAAATTTAGGCCATTATATTTAGTATCCGTTGATGGATTTATGACCTATAAATTTATCTAGCCTTTTTTTGAATACATTTATCATTTTGGCCTCCAGAACATCTTGTAGGAACAAGTTACATAAAGTAATCATGTAGCATTTTAATTGATTACAATTGAGGAATTAATTTGCTGATTTTCCGAAGATTACTCAGAAATTACAAAAAACGTAGTGCAAAGATTGATGTTTGTAATTTTGAGATGGAAACTTGGCAGTGACAGGATCAAAAGCTATTGTAGCATGTAATCAGTAACAAGAGGAGGGCAGAGATGAGTGTCTGAGGATGATAAACACCATGTGGGGGATAGTTGGTTTATGTTTGTGCTTGTGTATACCAGTAGAATTACCAGTGATGAGAGGCTTCAGAAAGAGAAATGGACTTTGAATATCAGGAAGGACTGTTAAAAAAAGTGATGAGCATATTTGGTGACAAGGCTGTCGTTTGTAAGACAGCTTTCAAGTCTCCCATAGGTAACATTCTGGCATTAACAAACATCGATTAACTTAAGTATTATTAGATTCCTATTGTAATTTTATCTATGCTTCTTTTTCTCTGCTATTGTATACATGCATCTGAAAGAAAAGTAATTTCAAGGGAGCACAGAACTGCATGCTTATTTCCAGTCTGCAAGGCACACGACCTCCCTCCCTGCCTCCTTCCCTCACTCTCTTCTCTTCTGCCTTCCTTCCCTTCCTCCCTCTCTCCCCCTCCCTCCTTCCCCTCTTTCTTGCCTGCCTGCTTTTTTTTTTTCCTTTAAAACCATTACACTGAAGCACATGTTAAATGTGTTAGAGACACGGTTCTTACCTTTCTAGAGATTCTTCTCTATAGTTTTCCATTTACTTGCTGGGGTGTCTGTTTTGGTTCAAAGTAGATTACGAGCCAGAATTTGTGTTAATCTAACCACAGAACCTGAACAAAAAGGAATCATAGAATGTCTTAGGTTGGAAGGGACCTTAGAGATCATCTAATCCAACCTCCCTGCTATGGGCAGGGATATACTTAACTAGATCGGGTTGCTCAAGGTCTCATCCAACCTGGCCTTAAACATCTCCAGGGAGGGGGCATCCACAACCTCTCTGTGCAATCTGTTCCAGTCTTGCCACCCTTGTACTGAAGAAGGAAAACATGTTACCAGTTTCACTATTTTGCATTTGAACAAGTTGATTTAATGAACATGACTTCCTTAGCTTGAACGTGTAGTTTTCCTGCAGACTTAAAGTATGAGAGTCCCATTGCAAAGACAAAGCTTATAAGTGCTAAACTATGATTGAGCTTATAAAAGGGCCTGACACAGCAGAAAGCATGGTCACATGAGGCCCTTGACATCTCCTTGGGAGATTTATTTTGAATTTGTCTGTAGCAGTAGGTTTTCAAACATCTTTGTATGTCAGAGTTATAGAAGCCTTGGCTGAGAGTAAATAGTCAAAATCTCTGAATTTCCCTTTAGATTTGAACAAGCTGAAAACAGAACCTTTTGCAAAACTCCTAATTTTCAAATGAAGCCCCAGAAAAACTTTCTGCTACACAAGTAATACATTTTGCATAAGGAGTTTTTATAAATCTTGACCCTCTTTCACACAGGCCTGTACAGTTCACTGATAAATGGCATTAAGTAGCGAATTCAGTTCTTCCAACATCATGGTCAAATCAATATTCTAAAAATCTCCCATGATAAAAATATGCAAGTTGCTATAATATTTTTAAATGACTACTTCAGCTATGTAGATATATTTTTTTTACCCTTAGTCTATTTGCTCTGATCTGAACAGGCAGAGTGGACCATTTTTCTAGCATTTTTTCAGCAGTGGACTTCAGTATAGCTTGTACTCACAATTTTCACTTAGAAATTTTGGGGCACATCAGTGTCAGTGGATTACAGAAATTATTCAGTAATGCCACTAAAATTAAATTTCAGCTGAATTTCCTTTAGAAAAAAATATTTCTCAGGTTAAATATGTCCAGTGTTTCAAATCCCATCAAACTGAAAACAGGTATTTAAATTGTCATGTAGCTTTTTTGTGGTTAGCACAATTACAGCAATCAAAGCATTGGAAGCAGTGACAGCAGCAGCATGACTTCCTTTAGAGCTGTAATTTGGATACAAATCTGAGCAAAGTGGAAGACTGCAGAGCCTTACAAGAAAACTAGCAGGGATTTTTTTTTCTTCCTTTGAGTTATTTTCCCTCCAATATTTTCCTTACTTCTAATGTTTCTCAAAGAAAGGTCTCTTTTCATTAGGATTGCAAAGAACATAATGTACTACAGCTCTATAGATTATTAGATGGTTCTTTATAGATGTTCTTTCCAGATTTTTGAAACTTTTTTCAGAAAAAACACTTCATGACATATTTTTGTTACTGTTGAGGTCTCTGATCCTCTGTTCCTCAATAGTCAACAGAGAGAGCGATTTCCATTGTGAATCTGAAGATAATTCGTATGTTGGGGATGCTCAATTGCCTCTTGCACTGTCCGTGTTTCTTCATCGTCATGGGGAAGCTACATAAACTGTGTGGCCTTCTCAGCACCTCAGTGAAGTTCCTAAAACTGGGATGAGTCTGATATAACAGGTATTTAAACAAACAATCTTACTAAATTCTGAAATGTTTAAGTGGCTATTACAGATTCAGATTAAAATTTTAAATTTCAATTACTCCTAAATATATCTCACAAAAAAAAAAAAAAGAGGAAAAGTCTTTGCCTTTTCTTATCATGTTCTTGGTATTCTGAACACTGACTCTTAGTTAAGAACTCTCTTGAGAATCAGTTGCGTCCTCATTCATCTCCTGTGTCTTTAAGGCCTTGTCCCATGCCAGTGGTAGGATCATAGGCAGAAAGAGATAGGCCTGATCATAGGCATCAGGATCATAGACAGAAAGACACTGCCAGAGTGCGGCTGAGGATCTGAATCTGATGTTGCCCATCATGCTACAGACTGCATCAGAGTGCAGGGCATTTACTTTCCCGTTCTAGGTTTGCCATTTCTTCTGTGGTGATTCTCTTTGCTTCCTCTTCCTCTAGTAGGCTGTATTATTCTATATTAGATATTTCTGGTGCACAGATTTAAAGCAAAATTTAGTACCACATCAGCAAGCATGCATGCTGAATTTTCATAAGTATTTTGTATTTATTAAATCCTCCTGAAATCAGTAGAAGGTACCAAGAGCTTTGAGAATCATGGTTTTATATGAGTGATTTCATTGACATAAATGCAGTTGTTACACGGAGGAGTATTTGCACTGTCATGTCAAAGTCTACATGCTTTATGCTTTGTGAATTCTTGGGGTGCCAGCTAGATAGAAGTGTCTTCAGATGACTGATACATTTTAACAAGTTGAAGGCTGCAGCGCAGCACAGTAAATTCCCATCTTCAGTCTGCTTCTCTTACAATTTTTCTTCCTCATCCTAGGATTCCCTTTCTTTCCTGTGCTTGCCTCAGACCTTTGAGAAGAGGGTCTTTAAGGCCTGACAGGAATGAAGAGGAAAGCTAGCAATGTGGCATGTGGAGGAAAGGCTCTGAGTTTCTTTGTGTTTAATGTAGGTGAACTGATAGCATATGTTCACAACCCTTCTTTGGCATAGATGTACTTTGATTTCTAGCTCAAGTTTGAGTTTGGTATTCAGGGTGTATATTTTGCAGTTTAAGGTATCTTTTTTTTCTATTAATTTAATTCTTTCATACACAAAAAAAAAACCAAAAACCCCAAACCAAAACAATTATTTTATGCTCTTGTCTCAGAGTTTTCAGAAAATGTACAAAACTAAACTGTCACAATAAGAGTGTGCATTCCCTTTAATAGATTCTCATTATCTGTATTTTTTTAGGTAAAGGGGCCCAGGATGGATACCTGGCCCAGAGGCCATCTGAAATAGACTGCAGCCTTCTGTATTTCCTTCTCCAGAACATACCAATCATGCTCACTTTAAACAGTGCTTGACCTTTTGTCTCTCCCAGGCCCCTGTGGCATCCCTGTGTCCTTCTGGCACAATTATTCCTCTGGTTTGTTTTCTTCAGTTCTGGGTACCCAAAGTAATGCAAGGGTTGTGTTGCAGCTCACCAGCACGACAGTTTTATGGTATGATGCTGAAATCACTTGTTGCATACTCTCAGGTTTGGTACCAGGGTGAGCGAGGTTGTTCAAGGGTGCAAAGACTTCAGTAATGTTAAAGGACTGTATAGAACGGAGGGAGGGAGCCATGTTTGAGTGGTGCATTAAGGGGAACTAAGTGAAGAGGTCAAAACCACAGCCATGCAGCCAGCTAGCAATAATGCAGATTCGATATGGTGATCAGATTTTGTAGTTGCTTCTTGACTTTCATTCCTGTAATAGAACAAAAGTACTAGATGGTACCAGAGAATGAGTTTTTCTCAGGTGAAAAGTTTTTAAGTTCTTTCAGGTAGATGTTGTGCTGAGGGACATGGTTTAGCGCTGTTGATAGGGCTAGGGCACAGGTTGAACTTGATGATCTTGAAGGTCTCTTCCAACTGAAACTGTTCTATACTTAGATGCACAAAACAAGCCTGGTTGTTAATGCTAAGTATTTTAAAGGAGTGAGTAGGGAGGAGGACAGAAAACTAGTTTAGGGTACAGCAGGTGTACATTGTATGGTGCAAGCAACTGTGACAAAGACTAATGGGATAAAATTAAGAAAGAGAAAATTTATAGACAACAATAAATGCTGCAGATTGTGTGGAAGAGTTTGTGTGACAGCAAGGAAATGCCCTCCAGGCTGCAGCCATTGTCAGGCCAGACTGGACAAAAAGCCAGAAAATTCTGCATTGGTAGGGATAAGGGTATGATGCAGTAGATACTTCTTTGGCTCTCTCGTAAGATGAGAAAGACAAAAATGAATCACAACTGAAAAACTGGCACTCAGCTGTGTTGGGTTCTTTCCCCAACTTTGCCTTTTGTCTTCACAAGGACCCTTGATCTTTTCACTTGAGCTCAGTGCAGAATTTTTATATGGGTGTGTTGGGTTTGCCTGGCCAGATTTCAGTGGCGGTGGGGCTCTAGGGGTGGCTTCTGAAAGAACCTGCTGGAAGTTTCCTTTAGGTCTAATAAAGCCAATGCCAGCCGGCTCCAAAGATGGGCCTGCCACTGGCCAAGGCTGAACCTATCAGTGATGATAGGATAGGAATATCTCTGTGAAAACATATTTAAGAAGCGGGGAAAAAAGAACGGTGCCACACAACTGGCAGAGAGATAGGAGAGGGAGGGTGGGAATATGTGAAGACGCCACATGGGCATGCTCCAGCTGCCAGAGCAGAAATACCCCTGGGTCGTGCTGAATACCATGGTGAGGCAGGCTGTTACCCTGCAGCCCATGGAGGTGACGGGGTGTAGATGTCCACCTGTAGCCTGTGGAGGACTCAACGCTGGAGTGAGTGGGTGCCTGAAAGAGGCTGTGGCCCCATGGGAACCCCATGCTGGAGCAAGCGCCTGCCAGAACCTGTAGCCCATGGAGAAAGAGAAGCCCACACTGAAGCAGGTTGGCTGACAAGACTTTGGTGACACCACAGGGTACTCGTGCTGGAGCAATTTCCCCCTGAAGGACTGCCCCCCATGGAGAGGGACTCACGTTGGGATGGTCTGTCAAGAATTGTTTCTCATAAGAGGACTCACACTGGAGAAAGTGTGTGAAGATCATCTCCCATGAGACGAAATGCACAATGGCCCAGAGGAAGAGTGAGGAGTCCTCCCCCGCAGGAAAAAGGAGCAGTGGAGAAAACATCGGATGAACTGCATGCAATCTCCATTCCCTGACCTCCTGCGCCGCTCGAGGGGAGGAAGTGGATAAAACTGCGATTGATGTTAAACCTGGGAAGAAGGGAGGGGTGGGGGAAGGTGTTACTTTTGAGATCTGTTTTTATTTCTCATTACTCTTCTCTGATTTTGATTGTTAAATAAATCTAACTTATTCCCCAAAATCAAGTCTGTTTTGCCCAGGATGGTAGCAGCAGTGATCTGTCTGTCCTTATCTCAAACCATGGGCCCTTCATTATATTTTCTCCCCCGTCTAGCTGAGAAGGGGGAGTGATAGAGGGGCTGTGGTGGACATCTGCACACCTGGCTAGCAGCCAGGGTCAAACCACTGCAATGGGCTTTCTGCTCTCAGCACAGTTGGCAAAACACAAGTATATTCTTTCCCTGTACACAATAACCAGTTGTTTGTGTGGGCAGGAGTGAACATTTAACTTAGTTTACATATTTAAAATGTGGTCATCCAGCTGAGGCACAAAAGGTTAAACTTAGCAGAGAGAAGCAGGCTCCTTCAGCAGATAGATACTTTGCCAGTTTTGATACAGATTTTTTTACATTTTCATAGACCTAGACCCCCAACATTCTATTTCATATTTAAGTTGTGGTGTTTTGGGATGTTAAAAATTGCTTTTCACAGTCAGTCGTCTTTATTTAATCTTCACCTCATCCTTTGATTAGTAACTTGAGACATCATACTTTTAAGTGCCATACATTATTTTGCCATTAATGCCACCTGGTGTATATAATCTATGTGGTGACATTTTATTAATTGCACAGTACCCAGAGCGTATATAAATCATTTCCTCTTCTCTATCATAAGCTTTTCAGAAAAGTTCAGCTGAGAAAAGCGGATATATACACTGGTGGGCTTGATTTCAGAAGGTGTTTTACTACACACACTGTTAATACAGCAGAGTTGGCAGTATTTGTGCTGTGCTCCTTTCTTTACTTCTGGCCTCCACTTCCCTCTGTAGGATTCTAGAGAGCGCAGAGGAGGAACTGGAACACTAATTAGTGCAAGCTGACTGTACACCCAATTCCCTCCCTCATGCTCTCTTTATCTGCATACAATTTTGCCATCTAGTCAGTTATTCTGTTGGCTCAGAACTATCATCTTGGTTGATGAGCTGTCTTCTCAGTTTTGTTTGGTATCTTCTAAGCCATTTCTCTTTTACTGGGAAACTGCCTCCCACTGACTATTCAGTTGGTTGTTTGCAAGAGACTGATTGTTTGCAAGAGAGGTATTATTTGTACCATGAGTCACTCCATTTCATTGCCTGTCCAAAGTAAAACTTCCTAATACTGCATAGCTTAGAAGCCACCACTAATAGATCCATTCATAGGTCCTTAATTTCTTCCTTCTTCTATAGCCAAGATTTAGCAACCTTTGGTCTGTGCTAGCTGTCCTTAGCCAACGCTGATAAACCTTCTCTCTTCAGACCTACTCTCCCTCACCCGTTTAGTTGTTGCCACTCAGTCAGAACTCATGAATGTACTTCTTCACTCGTACACATATGTTGTACCTTTATGCATATCAGTCACTGAAACCAGGCAGAGACAAAGAAAACAACTGTAATAGCCCTCTTAGGAAGTTTATTATGGGTGAGCAATCTCATGCTCTGTCTCTGGAAAATAGTCTGAACCATTTCTTCTGTTGAGAGTCTTGCTTTTCTGCTTGAGTGCACACCTGTTTTATGCTTTGTGGAGCCAGAATAGCTGCCGTATTCCTTTTATTGCATAGGTGAAATCACAGAATCATAAAATCAGAGAATGACCTAAGTTGGAAGGGACCTTAGAGATCACCTAATCCAACTTCCCAGCCGTGGGCAGGGATACCGTTAACTAGACCATATTGCTCAAGGTCTTGTCCAGCCTGGCCTTGAACATCTCCAGGGAGGGGGCATCCACGACATCTCTGTGCAATCTATTCCAGAGTCTTGCCAGCCTCGTACTAAAGAATTTCTTCCTAAGATCCAGTCTAAATCTATTCTCCTTCAACTGAAACCCATTTCCTCTTGTCCTATTGCTGGCCACTCTTGTAAAAAGTCCCTCCCCAGCCTTCCTGTAGGTTCCCTTCACGTACTGGAAGGCAGGTCCCTCCAGAGTCATCTCTTCTCCAGGCTGAACAATCCAAGCTCC
>NW_009712064.1:0-3060 GCF_000703405.1 Apaloderma vittatum
TTCTCCTCCTGTCTGGTGGAGCAGGGGGAGTCAGAGAGTGGCTGTGTGGGTCCCTGGCAGCTGCTTCAGGGTCAAACCACGACATCAGGTATGTGAAGAAGTATCTATCCAAATACTTGATTGTGAAACTGAGGACGGTAGTGTTTTAACTGCTAGAAAATGTAAGGTAGAATGGTATTATCACTAAGTACATCTAGTGATTGAATCTTCTCTTTGAAGACAGTGAGCAGGAAAAAAATCTCCCAAACTACAGGGAACAGAAGTCTAAAACCTGTGTTTCAACCTCAAAGTAGAAAGATCCATGCCATGTAGGATTTCTGAAGGGCAAAAAAATAGACTTTTGAAGAACTCACAGAAGAGGAAAGACTGCACAAAAATATGCTAAACATTTAGTGAGCTAAGTAGTACAAAGCCCTGTTGGAGGTATTTTTAAGATGAACCTGGTTTAACATGTTAATATAAAAAATGCTTTAACTCTTAGAGCATCTTAATTCCTGCATCTGATAAATTTATTAATAATCACAACCATCTTTCAAACAGTTTATTAACAAGCAGCATCAATCACCTAACTTCAAAATCACCCTTTAAGTAATCAAAAGCTTTCCACTTATATTGCTTTATTAGGAGAAAAAACAGAACTTGAGACAAGTTGCACATGCAGTCCTAAAATTAGCATTAATAAAACCCAAACTCATACCACAATTAAACCAATTTAAGTTCTACAACTAAAAAAAAAGAGAAATGCTATATTGACATTACACACAAACCAAACATGAATATGACAACTGAACTATCTAGATTATTCCACCTGTATCTGTACTTGCCTAGCAATACTTTAGCATCTTCCACATCAAAATCTCCGTCTCCATCAGCATCATATATCCCAAGCTTGCCTAGAAATGCAAAGAGAGGAAGAAGAAAGAATTAGGGATTCAGCATTTTGTTTCCAGGGCAGTGTTTTCAACATGCAATGGTTGACTGTCAATGCTAGGTTGTTACCATATGTTTTTTACAATGAATTAGCTGTACTCTTCTTATCCACAATTTAAACTTCCTGGAAAATATTACAAATATTTTAAGTTCCTTTTTGTACTTCCTAGACTATAGAATGAACTCAAATTAGTCTTTCCCACACATTTACTTTGGTGCTACAGATTTAGAACAAATCTGTAATTAAATTATGCCCTTTATATGAACATGCTTTGCTCAGATTAAGACTAAATTCACAGGGAACATTCAACATGTATGAGGGAAAACAAATACTAAAACAAGAATTAATGAAATAATCATCATTTGTTTTCTGACTTTATGCTTCTTGCCATTTTAAATTCTGAGGAAAAAAAAAGGATACCTATGTAATTTTTAGTGCCAAGTTAATGGAGGGTAAGGCAACCCACTTCTTGGACAAAGGAAAACACATATAATTTTTATCAACAACTGTGTAACATTCACTGCAAAAAAAAAAAACCCTGTCCACCTTTTTATAGATGATAATACACCAGACTTCTCACTTTTATTTTTGAAATTGCAGCTCTACCACTCCTATGTATACACAGAAGGAGAATCCAGTCTATATTCAGACTGATATTTTTAGCACAGAATTGTAGTATTGAGAATTAGAAGTGTCCTAGGATCACCAAGTGAGTAGAGAGCTATTTAATTAGTTCTGACAAAATTCAGACGTAACTTTTAATAGGACTGAAACTCTGCACTGTTTGCAGAAGAACTCCAAGTCCTTACAGTTTCCCGGTTTATTATTACACCTGTTATGCTCAAACAGAGGCAGAATTTAATTGCCATTAAAATAAATGAAATGTAGCTCTTAATACGCTGCAGAAAATTAGAAAGCAGTTTTGTGGAAAAAAAGTTCAGACATGGGTCTAGAATACACAAAATACAGCCACCATCATTGTACAGAAACAATCAATTAGAAAGTATCTTTACTGGTTTATGGTTAAACACTGTAGACTGGTGGAATAAATAATAGTTCTCTAGAAATAAGAATAATTGTATCATCTTCAAAAACATGAAGAATGAGAGAGATGAGAAATGACTGAGTTTGATGTCATTGTAGAATAATAGTAATTCTCAAAAAACTACAGCTGTGAAAAAGTAAATAAAAATTTTTAGCCAAAGAGCTGTAAAGCAAGATTTTTTCTTTAATATCCTACCTTGTAGGACCTCTGACAAGTTATAACGGAAATCCTTTGCTTTGGCTGCATGCACAGTAAAAATATAGAAACCATTATTTTCATCACTAGACCCAATTCAATTTCAAACCAGAAGCTTTTCTTAAAATCAGTCTGGATCAAAAAAAGCACGTACCAACAGACTTTTAAAGTTTGTAAAACCAGCAGTCACAAAAGTTTATGTTGAATCCTACATCAGGGACAACAGCTCTAGCTATGGACATACATCTTGAAATTTGAGACATTAATTTTCACCTTTAGATACTAACAATATCATCTTAACACTGCCATATTGAGATGCAGTTATAAGCTTAAAACTGAGGTAATTCAGCAGCTCATTCACGAGATGATGACTCATGAGTTGTCCTGACTCAATAGGCAAAACAGCTCACCACAGGAGTGGTAATACCAGCTGCCCATTTTCAACCCCTGCTGCAAGTTTCTCAGAGTTTAAACAATGCATACGCAGCTGACAATTCAAATGAGTTACAGCATACATGTACGAAGAGATCCAGATCTACCCTAAGAGATTTCTTCAATGCTTTAATAAATCTCATTTTAACATCGTAATAGAGGTCAGCATTAAAATGTACTTTTTGAACTATATTGTCTATTCTTATCATGTAGGTCATTTGCAAACACCACTGTAGTCAAAACAGCTATGCAGGAAAAAAAAAAAAAAGGCCTCTATATCATATCTATATTATATCATAATTTTTAGAAGAGTCTTGAGATTTAAAATTCTTACCTAGAACTTCTTCATAATCTACAAGTTCAAACCAGACAACGGCTACTGATGTCCAAACTCCCAGCAAAGCAATTACCATAAACCAGGTGAAAAATGAGCTTCCAGAGAGGCATTCTTTCTTTC